>NC_046163.1:49284797-49447297 GCF_011064425.1 Rattus rattus | reverse complement strand
AGGCTTGTGTAATGGGAAGAGAGTCTAATATCTGAAAGACGGATAAAGCCAGTTCTGTGGTTATTTGTTGATAATGTTTGCCTAATGTGGATGTACTTCACATTACTTACTGACAAACTGAAGGATGATTAATGTGGTAAATGCTATGCTATGTATATTTACTTGCATTCAAAAAATCCTCTGTCATATTGTTAAAACATTAAGAGGTTTTAATCAAATAGTTATTACACACACACAGCAAGACATCTGGAGGATGGCTTCAAGAATCGTAATGGATTCCTACAAAGCTGTCAAGGACCCAGAAGCCTTCTGCATTTCTGCCGGGTCATGAGCGAGGTAGACTTGCCTTTGTCCCTAAACAGGCATTCTTCGCTTCTTCTATTAGTAATTGAATTTTACCCAGATTTCCCAGCTTGTTTGGGGCTAGCTGGGGTCAAATGGCTAGATAAGCACTAGTTAATGGGATAAGACTAGAAAACTGAGTACCATGCTGGGTCTAACACTCATCGGAATCAGGTGTGTGATTCTCTGACTTTATTCCCCATCTCAACACAGTGAAATGCTTAAAGACAAGATAAACACATAGGAAACAAGGATAGAAGCCCATTGAGAATGGCAGAACCCTACATTATTGACTAGAGACGGGAACACTTCCATATCTAAGAGACTGTACTTTGGGGTTTTTGTCACAATAGGTCCAAATCCATCCAAATCATATGTTAGTATCTGGCTTTTGTTCTCCCAGTTGCTTCATGGACACAAGCTGACTAACTGTCTTTAGTTGTATATTTTTTTTTAAAGAAGGAGAAATGACGTGGCATAGAAGGAAACACAACACTCAAATGAGTGAAGCAAAACTTTCCAACAAATCCTTGTCAGTTACGCAGGAAGGTCTCATTGATTAGACCTGTGGGCGTGGTCACAACCAGCCCTGAGAGAAAACAGGTGCTTTATCTGCACACATCACTGTTCCAAAGAAATTAGGATTAAATTAGAAAGGGTGATAGTGATGATAGGTATCAGGTAGATATGAAAACCTGTAGCTTTGGCCTTGTCATAGCAGGTAATAAAAAAGAAATAAGATAGTAGCTGCCGAGAGCTTCGGCAGTTAAGAGCATATACTGATTTTCCTCAGTGCAGGACGTTGGTTCCCATTACTCAAACCAAGCAGCTTACAATGACCTGTAACTTCAGCACAGATGATATGACACCTTCTTCTGAGTTTTACCACACATGTGGCATAAACACAATGTTGTGCCCAGAGTGCAAAAACCCCAAAGAGACCACCAGGAACCACAACTCCAATGCAACCATATGAGATTCTTTATTCAAGCTCAAGCTTGGGTCACAAACCTTCCTGATGCAACAGGATAGAAGAGTGACCCCCCCAGGTCTAGGTAAAGGGGATTTATAAAGGAAAAGGATACAAGTGGGGGTTTCCCAGACTTGGTAAACCACAGGAGGGAGCATACATCAAAAAAGGAGCATCTTGACCTCAGAAAGGCTTATGTTTTCTTAGCCCACTTTGTTGTTATCAGCTAGCTGCAGTTGCTGTGTCTATTTTGCTATTGCCAGGGACATTTTGTGATTTTTTTTTTCTCAGACCTCGAGTCTCCTTAAGGGCAAATTAACTTATAATATAGTCTTAAAAAGCAAAATGGAGTTTATTCTGCTACCTCAGTCCCTTCAACAGAAACATACAAATACAAATATAATAAATCTTTAAAAATAAGATAAATAAAACAAAAAAAATCAATAATCACCTTATGTGTTGCCGGATCCAGGGCCTTTCTTGCCTATGCAAGGCAAGCAATGTACTGTTGTGCTACACGCCCATCTCTAATAAGTTTATTATCTCACAGTCCTTTTTGTTTTTGTTTTCTTTTGTTTAAACAAATTTTCCCCTTCGAGGCCGCCCCCCCACACCCCGCTCCCTTAGGCCCGCCTCCTTCAGGCTGTAGGATTGGCTTTCCCCCACTTCCGGCTGCTGGGGTCTGAGTGCACTCTCGCTTCCGGTGTCATGGCGACTTGAGGTCCCAGGAGTAGGTGTGTGCGCTGCAGGCCACGCCCTGCGGAGCGATGGGTCAGAGCGGGGACGTTAAAGTCAGTGCCTGGAGCCTACCTGGCGTGTCGTATCGGTTCGCTTGTCCTCTCCCCAGCCTGCACCATGGCGGGGTCCGGCTGGACTTGGGGCGCCGAGCCGCCGCGTTTTCTGGAGGCCTTCGGGCGGCTGTGGCAGGTACAGAGCCGCTTGGGTAGCGGCTCGGCCTCGGTGTTCCGGGTACGGTGGTTCGGCACCCCGGGCTCGCCCCCTGGCGCCCTTAAGTAGTTCCTGCCTCCAGGAACCACCGGGGCTGTGGCCTGGGTCGCGGAACATGGTTTCCGCAAAGAGAAGGCAGTGCCGGAGCAGTTGCAGGGTCACAGGAACATCGGTAATAGTGGCTGTCCCAAGCATGTGCGTCCTCTGCCTGGCCCCGGGTCTTTGGTCCTTTAGGTGGGAGGAGAGGATCGGGCCTAGCTACTTATCACGCGATGCAGATCGCTTTTCAATTTGCCTTTACTTTGCAGCTCTGAGGTGTAAGGCAGAGGTGATTATCACATATTAAATGCTTAGTAAAGCCTGTTTGCTTCAAGAGGCAGGAGCACTTCTGTTACAAACTCAAGGAACCTGCTTCAATACATTTAACTAGTTATCGACCCTGGAGTTTAAAAAAAATCAACTGGGCAAATAATCAACTCTGGCAAATACCTGCCAAGGAAATGGGTCAGGGTTTGCAGCTACCATGGTTACAAAACGGCATTTCTAAATGCTGCCCTCTGTCTGGAGTAGCTAACATTTATGTTAAGATTCTTCTACAGAATGTTTCTGGGGGAAAAAAAAAAGAGGTGACACTTCTTAACTAGGCATTCCAGACGAAGAGAGAAAATGATAGAGAAGAAAATCTTAATTAAAGTGTAGTAGCCGGAATGATCATGCAGTCCTATAATGCCTGTGTGAGGAAATCTGGAATTTGAGGCCAGCTCGCTCTTCTTAGCAAGTTCCACTGCAGCCTCAGTCAGCTACACAGTGATTGAGGCTCCAAATGTGTGAGATCCTGAGACTCAAACGATGCATGGAGTTACAGAGAGAGGTAGTGGAGGGAGGAATGATAATAATCAGCTTATAATTGGTCAGAATCCATAGAAATGTAATATTATAGAGAAAAACCATTTACAGTTGAGGAAAAATAATCAGCTATAAAGGAGAATACATACAGTTAATATGTTTTCTCAGTAAGATGTCCAAGCACAAAGTTAAAGGGACTGAAGATAGTGACTTAGCATTTTTACATTGTGAGCTTTGAATCTACTATTTGCTATTTAGTCAACTATCGTGTTTACAAACTATAAAGTCTAAAAGACATTAGAAAGCATTTAGGACTAAAGAAAGTTTACCACTCAAAAGTTCAGCTTTAACGATGGCACTAAAAATTTCCCACAATACAAAAATTCCCTTGCAGTAAACATGTTAGTAAGAATACTAATAAGTCAAGAGGGTACTCTGTACTTTGAGATGCTTAAGAAGAAAGGATGGGTAGTTGGCTCGGAGGTTTATTGTCATTTAAGTGAAAAAGGACACAGAACGAGTGGGCTGAATTTTAGATAATGTCAGAAAACCACATGGGATTAGTGATGGTCACACAGAAAATGAGGATTTGCTAAATTGTTGCAATTGATATACTTACAATATTGTAGAAAAAACAGAAACATAGGCCATAATGACTATTGGGTAACCCAAAACACTTCAATAGAGCTTTCATATTTAAAGCACTAAACTCAGTCTTCTCAATCCATAGCAGAAAAGGAGGGAAAAGGAAAACAAAAGGACAGTGAGGAGTGCCGTGGTCTGAGGCCAGCCTGAGCAAGACCATGACCCAAAATGAATATAAATGAACTAGCTTTGAAATGCCCAAGATAGAATTGATCAATATCAAAGAAAGATAGAAGATACAGAGTAATGAAGGAGGTATGTTTGTAGTTGCAAAAGGAGCATTAAAATAATAAAAGGATACCATGTCAATGAAAATGAGATGTCAACCACTAGTGAAAAACAGTGGAAAAAAAAATCACTGCAAAACCAAAAAGTCAACACTGGTAAAATAATATAATAAACCAATTTTTATGATTTAATTGGTGACAAAATGCTTCTCTCCATCAAAGGCTCAAAGGATCAGCTAGGAAAACGTGAAAGGCTTTCATTCATTTACTTGCTGTATAATGGCTTGGATTTGAAACATTCCCATGGGCTCATGTGTTTTGTTGATCTGCCTTATTTTTTTAAAATAATTTTTATATGTATGAGTGATTTTTCTCTCATGCATGTCTGCATATCACGTGCATGTATACTGCCCATAAAGGCCAAAAGAAGGAATTGAATTCCTGGGAACTAAAATATACTTCTGAGCTGCTGTGTGAGTTCTGGGAATTGAACCCTGGTCCTCTGAAAGAGTAGCCAGTGACTTTAAGCACTGAGCCATCCCTCCAGCCTCAGGCTCATGTGTTGAACACCTGGTCCCCAGTTGGTAGTACTATTCTGGAAGCTTGGAGATCCTGGCTAGTGGAGTCTTTGAGGGTCATTGCCCAGCTTTGGTTCTGCTCCCATTTTCCAAGTCATTGGCATCGTGACACCCTCCCATTGCCACGTCTTCCATTTGATGAAGTAAACTTCTGGAGTCATGAGCTGATATAGTCCCTTTTCCCTTTAGGTTCATTCTGTCAGATATTTTGTCCTTCTAGTAATAGGAAAAGCAATAAGTACGGATTTGTGACTTTTCATGTAGAAGTCATATATATTAACTCATAAAATCTAATCGTTTATTAAAATATATTTCATCATGTTAAACCATGCAAAGGATAGTTTGATACTTATTTCATTCATCTTTGTGACTAAACTCTATAACACAGTGAAGATGTAAGGGCTGTGACAATCTTAGTAAATGCAGAAAGGTAGCACAATAAACCAGATTTTTTTCGTGTAAAAATCTTGAAATGGCCTTAATTAGAAATATTACTAAAAAAAACTTTAACAATAGGCTTAGATTGAAAAACAATTTAAGCATTCCTGTCTTACTTTTCTAATGCTGTGACAAAACACCATGACCAAGACAACATATTAAAGAAAGTGTTTAGTTAAGCTCACATGGCACATTCATTCAAAATTCTACCACATCTCGAGCAAGTTAACTTATAATTTGAAATATATTGGAAGATTGATAAATAGCTAAACTAAGATAGTTTTGAAAAACTTGGAGAGGGGAATTTGCCCTACAAAGTGGGCAACAAGCCACAATTTAAAGAGGAAAAGATGTAAGACATAACAAAGCTTTGTTAATAAAACTATTGTGATATCTATTATACATGATATTTTATAATGAAAAAGCCATAACCTGAGTAATTGGAGAGTTGGATTACTAAGCTAATCCATCACTGAGATACATTACTAACGAATAGAACTTTTACTAGTGAAATGTGAAACTGACTTAATACAGTTGAAGAAAGAGATAGGTTTGAACCTCTTATGATATACACGATTAAGTCTAAATTCATCATTTACTCAACCGATACTTAGTATGTACTGTGTGGAAGGTTTTCTGGACACTGGATATGTCAGTGAAAAGGGGAAAGCCTCTCTGTGCTGTTAATCCCCAAATGTAGAAGGTAAAAGTTAAAACTCAATAGAAGAAAATGCAGCCTCATTTTTTCTTGACTTTGGAGTGGGGAAGGACTCCTTCCTAGACAAGAACCAGAAAAGCACAGAGCATGTAGCAAGCAAAAAGAAAAACAAAAAAGCTTCACGATGTAGTAAATATGAGCACATTGATACATTGATCCACCCTTCAGGTCTAGAGACTCCCCCGATTCCCTAGGATCCTCATGAAAGACCGCCATCACCATTCTGCTTGAGGAAGGAGCAGTTGGAACACAGGCCCTGACCTCAAACTCTTAATCTTCTTGGGTAGCTAGGATTTCAGATGTATAGCAACACACTTGGGTTCTAACCAGGCCTTAATTAACTTTGTTTAATTTATATGTGCTCATGATTAGACCCTAGGGCCTTTGCACATGCTAAGCAAGTTCTCTACCATTGAGTTACAGGTTCATCCAGCCTTTAGTTTAACATTTTGAACTAGCCAAAAAATTGAAGGGGCCTTAAAGTCAATTCAAGCAGTTCTTCAGAAACTTAATTCCTGTGTTCAAGGAGGGTACATTTCTGTGCATCATCTCTTTCCAAAAGCTGGGCGCAGCCATGCTCTGATGGCTCTTAGAACCTAGGCAGGAATAGAACCAACCAAAGACGAACATCTTTAAACTAGCCACACATTGGTACACATATGTAATGAACTTATAGTAATCACACAGAAAGATGGACAGGCATGGAGATTATCATGTTAAGTGAAATTTGTCAGATTCAGAAGGACAAACCACATTTGTCTTATATGCAAAATCTAGATTTAAATTAATATGTGCAAATACATATGGAGGACATCGCAGTGTAGAAAGTAGACTATGAGTCAGGAGGAAGAGCTCAAATGGAGAAGGCATGGGACATAGGCAGAAGAGAGTCTCTCTGGAGACAGAAGGGGTCACTTGTGCCTGGAAGACTAACACGTAGCGGGCTGAGGCAGGAAGATTGCCTCCAGTTTGAGGCTACCTTGGGCTAGACTAAGATTCTATCTGAAAACAAAACAAGACAAAACGAAACAACAAATTAAGAAATAGTGAAAAGCAAAAACCCAGAATATAATGATTATAGGTATTAAAAGGTTGGAGTGACACCCATTTCTTTGTATGCTAACCAGAAACGTAATAAAAATAAATATTTTTAATCACATTTACCAGAAGGCAGAGCTAGCAAAGTGATGGCTGCATATGTGGAATTGGGATCAGGAAAACTGTTGCCAGAGGACTGAGTGTCTGGCAGAAGGTCAGCCTTAGAAAGCAGCGTGGACTAGCCCAAGCTGAAGAGAAAGGAAACGTGGATAGCGTAGGAATAATCTCTGTGTACTCTGTGGCAGGATCACCTGGCAATAAAATCTGATGTTCAATGATCTGAGGCAGGATTAGAAGATGGAGAATCTGGTAGAGAGACAGGAGCTCTGAAATAATCAGGCAAGGGACAATTTGTCACCATCCAGACTGGGAGTAAATGAAAGGTATGAAACAGAGGATAAGTGACCAGGAATGTAGCAGACATAGAATAGAATACACGGGTTAATTGAGTTACAATCTATGTAAGAATTCTAGCTCAAGGTTTAGACATTAATTCATAAATATCAAGCCAACAAGCCATTATTTGGGAACTGGAGCTCATGTGATAAAACCTGTAGTTACAGGGTGGGTCACAACCTCCATCAGGACCACGACCTCACAGGTCAGGAGGACATGTTTGCTTCCTCTCAGTATCCTTAGGTCCTCATCCTGCTGCTCAGACCCCTGCTCCACCTGACACAACCAGGCTCAATGGAGGGTCCAAGACATGTGTATCACCCAATTGTTTAATAGATGAAGAAGCTGAGAACGAGGGGGTGATTTCTCCAAAGTCACAGTCACAGGATGGGAGCTCTGACGTCACTGTTGAGTACTCTTTCTGCTTGCTGTGTGAAACTTCACTTCCCGTTGTCCTGTTGAAAGTTGTCAACCATGAAGCAGGCCAGCCGCCTCTAACCAGACAGGAGACTGGGTTATGGCTGTCCAATTTCAAGATAGGGAAGTAAGAGGTCAGTAAGTAGTGGCTTTAGGGCCTCTTGAGGATTGTGCCAGAAGGCGGGCATCTGGGAAATGGCTCCTCCAAGGCTGCAGAACAGATCTTGCTATCCGAATCAGAGGGTCGCAGTGGCCCACTAGAAATTGGTGTTTTAGATTCACACTTGACGATGTGTCAGCTGAGAGCAGAGCCGTCTCTTTTGTAGCTTGCCTTGTTCAATATCCTTGTCTTCAAGGTAGGACATTTACATACTCCTCCTCAGTGTTCTCTGGGGAAGAAGCAAAAGACCGCCATGACATTTCAGACCGAGAAGTCCCATCAGCCAGCCCCACTGAAGGAAAGAGGGCCAGGCAGAGAGCAGTGCCCATGCCACATTAGAGAGACATCTCCAAGGCTACAGTGCCACTAGGAGCTTTCATGGCCAAAGAGGGGTTCTATGACAAGTGGAACCTTAGTTTCTACATCTCAGTATCTACCTTCACCAATGGAAATCCCATGCCTTCCTCAGAGTACCACTATTTGAAGCTTGTTCCAAGGAGAAAAGAGGAAGGGAAGGAGGAATTTAGTCATGGAAAGGCACTTCCCATTTTTTAACTGGGTACCTGGGACATACTCTACCATGTATGACCATGCTTGCAAAATTGATGTGCTCAGACCTATGTCCAGGTCTTGGGAAAACTCTCTCTAGGAATTTGGATTTCTCTTCCAGGGATTTTATAGCATTTTATTAACGCGCAGACAACAACATCTCCATAACAACCACTATCACCAACTCATCTTGATTTGCATAAGCATCTGACTTTGACACATTTATGCTTTATTTCCCTTAATGCTTTTGTGTGTGTCTAGTCATGTGTGTACAGGTGTATGTGCACAGGGGTACCTTTGTGTGTGGAGACCAGAGGTTAACCTCGTATGTTTTTCTTCAGGTTTCATCTATTATTTTTTTGAAACAGGGTCTCCCTTTAGCCTGGAGCTCACCTGGTTTCGTGGTCAAGGAACCCCCAACATCTACCTGTTGTTGCCTCTGCAACATTGGGATTATAACCGTGTGCCAACATGTCCAGTCTTAAAAAACATGACTTCTAAGGACCAAATTTAGGTCCTCACACTTGCAAGACAGACACTTTACAAACTGGGCTATTTCCTGAGCCCTTTTAATGTTTCCTAATTCTACAAATTTTGTTGACAAAAGGCAGTGGTACTAATTCTGTGGCTGGGCCTACAGAAAATGATCAGATCATAATGACCACACAGTCCTGAATGGTGGTGAGTCAACAGGAAGGAGGGTAAAGGCCAGGCTTTATTTTAATCATTAAAATTACACCTTAATCTTTTTGGAGACATGAGAAGCTTACCTTGGCAGCCTGCAGAATGACTTTGCTCAGACAGAATACAATGGATATGGATGCTTGCAGGCTTCCTGAGAACCCTGCCCTCACCTTTCTTCCCAGTTAGCAGATGTGCTGTCAGCACAGATGCTGCCCACAGGCGACTGTAATCCCTCTCATGCAGCATGAAACCTTACACAGAGAAATGTCTCTTGGTGTCTGCGTTTAATTCAAAATTTACCTCCATGTGCAGATGCTAGATCCTTTCAAAGTGCAGTGCAATGGGTAGATGAGGAAGGTGAGGGCAAGCCTGTAATATGACCTGAGAGTTCTGTGAACAGACTTGCTTCACCAATACTGACCACCCCCCATGATTCTCTAGGGCTTCATACTTTAAGGATATATGTGAAACAATTTGTCTCTGATCATTTTATAAATGAGTGCTTAGCAAAAATGGAGGGAAATGTAACAGAACAAACCTTGCTAAGGGATTTGACCTGACTTTCTCAGTGAAAACCTGTCCACGTGTGAATTCCCAAACTTTAGAGGACTGCATATACAGGATGAATTCAAAGATATCTTTTTTTTCCTGTACCTTCCCCATCTCCTTCTTTGGTATCTTAGCACAGATACCTGGTTGTCTTGTTCATGTTCAGTGCCTAGAAGATGCTGTTTCTTGGCATAGTAGAAGTTGCACTGCATTGGGCGAGGTCTTTAGACTGATGTCATAGAACAAGTTATCAATTTCCCTAGACTCTGCAAAGTAGGCAATGCATGGCTATGGGATTAGGGATCCCTCTGACCCAGTGTCAGGGCTCTTACCATAAACATTCAGCTCTAGCTTCAATCTTCTCTCTCTTGGGCAGAAGCTCCTCATTATTGGGTTTGAAAGATGAACCACCATTCCTTGACCTGGTGTTTTAAATTTGAAGATTATTTCCTCTAGGGTTGGAAAGACCTCTTTTGAAGTACTGGGCTTAGCCTGCAAAGGTATAAGAAGGTCACTTCCTTGTGAAACCATGGGTAAAATATAACACTTCTTGCAACAGAGGGTTTCATGGCTACTTCTAAGAGTTGACAAGCAGAAAATAAGAGGCCAGTGGAACCCGGTCTCAAAAACAGAACAAAACAAAACAAAAAGTATGAATCTTCGCACTTCAAATTGAGAGAAAGAGATCATGAATTGAAAGAGTAAAAGGAAGAGTTCGTAAGTGTCTGAAGGGAAGAAAGGGCATAGGCAATACTACAGTCTACCATATTATGTAATTTTATATTATAATCTCAAAAAATTGTCAAAACTTTGAGTCAAGTTGAAGGCATGGTATTTGATTAATTCTACAGTACGTCAGTGGTCCAAAAGGCAAAGACATTGTACCACCATATTTTAATGATTCAAATGAGACAGCTAAGTACTAATTACTAATCTTGTTTGAATTTTAAAATTAAGTTTTAGCAGTTGCCTCAAGGATGTCCTATACAGCAAAAGAAACAATAGATGCCTACGTATTTTAGAGATTGTCGTGTGTTTTAATCTTTCTGATATTCCCAGTGAACAAAGGCATATTGGAGATCTTTTTCAGAATGTATTTTCAGATCTTATGTTGGTAATTAAGAATTCCATTACATTTGTTATACTCTCTAGAGCAGATAACTAAATTCAAAAGAAGCAAAGACATTTCCCTGTTGACTTCACAGTAAATCAGAAAAACTAAAGGAGTCCCTACCACACACAGCTGTTTCATGTTTCCTTCTCTGTTTTCAGACAGCTGTGGATATGCTTGACTTTTGAACATTTGAGCCCCTTCCCACTTGCCTTGTCCTCTCCCATCCTGGGATATGGTTTAGTTTTCTAATTCAACAACAGTGTTATGTTTTGGTGGGGCTTTGTTTTGTTTTTGTTCTTTTTCTTCAAGACACGGTTTCTCTGTGTAACCCTGACTGTCCTGGAAGTCACTGTGTAGACCTGGAACTCAGAGAACTGCATGCCTCTGCCTCCCTCCCTATTGCTGGGATTTAAGGCGTGTGCCACACCATACTAAGTCATGCATGGTCATGGAAGGGTGGAAGAATCTGTGTGACATTGTTCTCACCCCTGGAACAGAGCCAGCAGCAGAGTGTGGGCCTCAATGATTATTGACAGAAGATGTGTGACGGGCTTGTTCTATATATATATATATATATATATATATATATATATATATATATATATATATATATATATATATGAGAACAGCTTATTGTAAAAAGATATTTATCTTAGAGCTTCAGATACAAAGGCAGACAGATTACTGACTTCAAGGACGTCAGTAATCATCTTGGGCCAGAATGAGTTTAAGTCCAGACAGGGTCTTAAGGCTAATCTCAGGATGGAACCACACCCAGCTAAGCTTATTGTTTGTGCTTACAAAGGCAGGCAGATCTCTGAATTAGTTTGCAACTTTAAAAGAATGTGCTTGCTACCTTTTCCTTGGAGTCAAGGGGCTAAGTTCAAAAAGTGCTGATTGGTGGGATAATCAAAGGGGAAACTGGGGTAGAAGATTGAATTGATATGTAAATAAAAGACTGGGCTTTGTTCTGGGCGAGTTGAGCTGTCTGGTGGTCTCCAGAGAAAGCTCTCAAGCAGAGTGCAGGCTGTCAGCCTGTACCACACTTTGACAGCAAGTCACTCATTTCACTGCTTCCGAACGCCCCTTCCTCAGAACCCCTCTGCAAGCTGAGGCTGGTCCTTAGCAACACCACATGGTTTAAAACCACAAAGTTTTAAATGCAGTTCAGGTCCATTTGTTTTACCTGTACAGAAGTGGGCGTGGCTACCTCCATGGTCTGGAGGAACAGCCATGGTTATTAAAACATGGAACACAAATCCAGCCCTGGCCTGTTTCTCTCAGAGACAAAGCTCACTGCTTATCAACAGGATGACACTCCTGTTCTTGAAAGCTTCCATGTGGTTACATCAAAGATTCAAGAGATTGAAGGACCCTAGTTCTTACTGAAGTGTAAGAACTATTAAGAGGCTTGGCCTGGTAGAAAGTAGGTAGGTTATGGGGTTCCTGTGAAGGACCCTAAGGGCTTTCACCAGCTTTTAACCCACTGTCTCAGGACAAGATTAGGCCAAGTACCAGCTTCCCACCTCAGGTCAAGGCTAGGCCAAGTTCCATTCTCTACCCACAGTTCTCTAGAGGAGCAAGGACATTCTTGGAAAACCACAGAATGTACTGACATAGTCACCTCACCCTCTGCTTTCAGTGAGAGTTCAAACGCATGTCATATGCTTGCTAGCCAATAGATTCAAAGGTCAATATGCTTAGCCAATAAGTTTAAACTGTTATCTTGCTGATGTAACCTGTACCCCTAAAAAGTATAAAAACTGCTTGTTATTGCCATTCTGGATCACCTTCCAGTCATTTGCCATGAGGGGCTGATTGAAGTTTGACCCTGACGTGCCAGAAATTAAACCTCTTGTGTTTGCATTGAACTCCATTCTTGTGTCTCACTTGGGGGAGTCTCCCAGTAGTTAAGACTCACTTCGAGCCTGACAAGATCACCTCAGGTTTTCCCTAATTACCACACTGTTGCTATGGTGGTCATTAGGTAGTCTTACCTCCATAATGTAATATCCATGTTTCTCTCTCAAGATTCGGTAGTTATAAACACGCTTTTTAAACCTGTGGGAAAATGTCTCTGTGAATCATAAGGTTCTTAAATACAATTCTCCATGATGGCTGTCTTTATACTTTAAACACAATGTGTTTTCCAGTCTTAAATCCCAAGAAGAAATGGGAGGTTCCTAGACCCTCTCCTCTAAATTTGGAAGACAGAAGGGTTTGGTTTTGAAACACGGAGCCCCTTAGAGATGATAGAGTGTGACATCTAGCAAAGAAGAAGAGGAGAAAGAATTGAGATCCTTGTTACAACCTGACCTTTGTCAGGAAGTGCAGCCTTTAAGAGTCTTTCCCTCACCCACTGCTCAAGGTAATCTCAAATTTGGCTCAGAGATTGTTGTCCTGCTACCGGTTTTCATCAATTTAATTATAATCTGGATTGAGTCTGTGGTCTTTCCCAAGTGTCTCAAACTCTGTAACTCTTATTTCACTGGCTTTTTATTCTAATATATATTTTAATAAGAATTCATTCAATTTCCAAGAGCATATTCTTTTATTACAACAGAAATCATTTTGTCTCAATGCTTACAATACCATTACAAAATAACTTCTTTTAGTGTCACCACTGTAGGAGAAGGTCATTTCACTGTGACTCCCTTGAGGAAAAAGGTGAGCTATTTCAGAGTCATGCATGCACCATTATCAAGACAGTATGAAATACTCTGAATGTTGATAGTCAGGTGCAACATCCTTCTAGTCACCAATGACCTTTTCCTGCTCATTTCTAATAGTAACTTGTCTTTGATATCCCATGTGAATTCATTGTTCTACACAGGAATAAATACACCAGATGTGATGATGTAGAAAGCAGCAGTGCAGGGAAGGGGAGCTGAACATGAGCCTGAGGAGCAGGTCCATAAACAGCGTTGTCCATGATTCCTGCCTGTGCTCCCTCGTAGGTTCCTTACCTGACTTTGCTAACTGATAGACCAAGATCTGGACATGTAAACCACATAAACTATTTTCTTCTGAAATTGATTTCGGTCATTGCTATCAATCTGGCATTCTCACCTCCTGCCGTCAGTGTCTCAGCACCAGCAGATTACATTACCACGCCCCTCTACTCCTCTGCCAGGTTCAGTGCATTTCCACTGAAGCTGTAAGTTTTGGGTAGTTTTGTTTGTTATGTGTGCCCACTCTTTGAAAGGTCTCTCTACATCATGACCCTTTCTTGATCTTCCTGTTTCCTACGCTCTCGTGCCCTGCCCACCTCTCATGCCCACACTGAGAATGCCTTTTGCCTCCTGCCTCTGAGTAATCTCATCCATTAGATCTATGGCATGGTGTGATTTCTAACTGGCACACCTTGGCTCACACCCACCAAGGTACCTCTACCACTTAATCCTAACAGTCATAGTGTTTATCAAAGCAGTAGAAAACAAGCTAATACATTTAAATTACTTACCCATCATCACATTATCATATATATATATATATATATACATACATACACACAGTTTATATAAATGTATAAGGAAGTATAGGCTAGGGGTTGGGGATTTAACTCAGCGGTAGAGCACTTGCCTAGCACGTGCAAGGCCCTGGGTTTGGTCCCCAGCTCCGGAAAAAAGAAAAAAAAAAGGAAGTATAGGCTAACATAATGGATTGACTTATAAACTTCAGTTTTATGATTTATGTTTATGAATATAACATCTGTTCAGTAACAATTATACTTCAGATCTTGAGATTTTGATCAATATGCTATAGCCATCTCTCAAGGGACTAAGCCACAGGGACCCATGAGACCTGCAACCATGAAAGGACATAACCAGTTTTCTGTGCTGTGAAGATGCATTGTTTGGTATGTACGGCATAGTGGTTGTGGTTTGAATAGTATACTCAACTTACACGTGGTTATTGAGACATAACTTTATTGTGAATCAAGGATCATTGATATTTGGAATTTTTTGTCATCTGTTACTTTAATCAGATTAATAAACCAGAACCTTGGTTAAACACAACTCCCCTCATCTGCACAGCTACACAACAGACTGTGGACTAGCTTTAAGTCAAGACTCTCTTTCTCCACTCTCACTCTCCCCTTACTCTCCCCCTCCTCTCTAAGACAGGGTCTCTCAACATGTAACTCTATTAAACTGGAATCACTGGATAGACCAGGCTGGCCTAGAACACGTAGATGGCCTGAGTCTGCTTCTCAAATTCTGAGCCACCATGACCATATTCACTCACACTTTTTACTTTTGGGTTTTGTGTTGTCTTGTTGCTGCTGCTGTCTCTGTTTTACCAAACAGAATATCTCTGTGCATCCCTGGCTGTCCTGGAACTAGCTTTGTAGACCAGGATGGTCTCAAACTCATGATCTGCCTACCTGTTCCTCCCAAATGCTGGGATTCCCGATGTGCTCCACCACCTGATATCACTCAAACTCTTCGTGGTTCCCGGGAATCAGTTATTTTCCTGTGCTCCTCAGAAACAATTTTCTACCTTGTTTTTTCTCCTTAAATCCATCATCTGCTTTTTAAAAACAAACATATGTGGGTATTTGCACGTGTGCTTGTGTACCATATGCTTGTCTGGTGCCAACGTTGGCCGGTGCTCTTAGTTGTTGAGCGGAGGGAGAGAGATGGAGTCTCAATCTCCTCTGATTGCTTTCATCCTCTCAGAGAAGTCATCAGGAGCAACAGGGACTGAGAAGATGAGAGCGATCAAGAGAGAATCCCAGCCGTCTACTGCCCAGCTGTCATCAGGATCCCTTCAGATGCACTGCCACACCTGTCATTGCCATGCTTGCACCTTCAAAGCCTGCACTCAAATTCCCTGCCATTGTCACTGTAGACAGGCTGTGTATGTGGCTCTCCAAAGCAGGTTCCTCCTATTTCCCCTTTCGTTCATTCAAGGATGCAGCTCCAGCCATTCCTTCTCACTCTCCCTGACTTCATCAGTCTCTACACAACAGCCTGCATGGTCTTGCCATAAACTGAATCAGAACTCCTCTGCACACACAGGATCCAGGCTTAGAAGTGTTAGTACAACTTTAAAGAAGCAAAAAACTGGAGAGGGAGAGGGAGAGGGAGAGGGAGAGGGAGAGGGAGAGACTGCACACACACCTGCACGTGAAAGTGCTTATACAGGTCCCCCACCTGATAGATCATAGATCATAAAGCTTCTTACAAAGCCAGTGAGGAGCCCGTCCTGAGGAGAAAGGTGTTACCAGCATAGGCTAGCTCAGGTATATGCCTGTGTGTGGTGGTTTGATAGTTGACAGCTCTGCCAACACAGATTGGTTGAGGGGAGAGCCCACAAGCAGCATCATTTTCATGTGGAAACACGTAAACTTGGGTCTCTGCTCCATACTCTAAAGATGATGGGGGAAAACCACATTAAATTTTGAGAGATTAAGTGTACGCAAACGTGACCTTGAGGTAAGAAAGACTTACTTTCAATTGTAAAAAGTGGAAGCAGAGTGCTGTGCTTGTGTGTTTGTTTAATTAATTAAAGCTTCAATTCATCAAAATATGCTATTAATGACCTGAAACTGTTCAGAGATTGGGAGAAGTCAATCACAGCCCTAATGTGTAGGAGAATACGAAGGCAAACTGAGTGTCTGTAAACACAGGAAAGATGCTTTTTTTGCTACCATCCAGCGAAATGCACATTAAATAACACTGAGGTCTCATCTCATACCAGACTAGGAGAGACAAAAGTAAAACAATGGGTGTTGAGGAAGCCTTAGAAAAAACTAGGGAAGCATCTGGAACACATGGGCACTGGAAAAAATTTCCTGAACAAAACACCAATGGCTTATGCTCTAAGATCAAGAATCGACAAATGGGATCTCATAAAACTACAAAGCTTCTGTAAGGCAAAGGACACTGTGGTTAGGACAAAACGGCAACCAACAGATTGGGAAAAGATCTTTACCAATCCTACAACAGATAGAGGCCTTATATCCAAAATATACAAAGAACTCAAGAAGTTAGACCGCAGGGAGACAAATAACCCTATTAAAAAATGGGGTTCAGAGCTAAACAAAGAATTCACAGCTGAGGAATGCCGAATGGCTGAGAAACACCTAAAGAAATGTTCAACATCTTTAGTCATCAGGGAAATGCAAATCAAAACAACCCTGAGATTTCACCTCACACCAGTGAGAATGGCTAAGATCAAAAACTCAGGTGACAGCAAATGCTGGCGAGGATGCGGAGAAAGAGGAACACTCCTCCATTGTTGGTGGGGTTGCAGACTGATACAACCATTCTGGAAATCAGTCTGGAGGTTCCTCAGAAAATTGGACATTGAACTGCCTGAGGATCCAGCTATACCTCTCTTGGGCATATACCCAAAAGATGCCCCAACATATAAAAAAGACACGTGCTCCACTATGTTCATCGCAGCCTTATTTATATTAGCCAGAAGCTGGAAAGAACCCAGATGCCCTTCAACAGAGGAATGGATACAGAAAATGTGGTACATCTACACAATGGAATATTACTCAGCTATCAAAAACAATGACTTTATGAAATTCGTAGGCAAATGGTTGGAACTGGAAAATATCATCCTGAGTGAGCTAACCCAATCACAGAAAGACATACATGGTATGCACTCATTGATAAGTGGCTATTAGCCCAAATGCTTGAATTACCCTAGATGCCTAGAACAAATGAAACTCAAGACGGATGATCAAAATGTGAATGCTTCACTCCTTCTTTAAAAGGGGAACAAGAATACCCTTGGCAGGGAAGAGAGAGGCAAAGATTAAAACAGAGACTGAAGGGACACCCGTTCAGAGCCTGCCCCACATGTGGCCCATACATATACAGTCACCCAATTAGACAAGATGGATGAAGCAAAGAAGTGCAGAAGTGTAGATCGCTCCTGAGAGACACACAGCCAGAATACAGCAAATACAGAGGCGAATGCCAGCAGCAAACCACTGAACTGAGAATAGGACCCCCGTTGAAGGAATCAGAGAAAGAACTGGAAGAGCTTGAAGGGGCTCTAGACCCCACATGTACAACAATGCCAAGCAACCAGAGCTTCCAGGGACTAAGCCACTACCTAAAGACTATACATGGACTGACCCTGGACTCTGACCTCATAGGTAGCAATGAATATCCTAGTAAGAGCACCAGTGGAAGGGAAGCCCTGGGTCCTGCTAAGACTGAACCCCAGTGAACCAGACTGTTGGGGGAGGCGGCAATGGGGGAGGGTGGGGAGGGAACACTCATAAGGAAGGGGGGGGGGGGAAGGGATGTTTGCCCAGAAACCGGAAAGGGAATAACACTTTCGAAATGTATATAAGAAATATTCAAGTTAATAAAAAAAAAAAAAAAAAAAAAAGTTTAATATACTTTGCAGTGTAATGTCCATGAGAACAGTTTGATAAACTTTAGTAAAATTAGAAAATGTATCTTATGAGACAGCAATATTGAAACAAAGCAGATAATGCCAACATTCGATCGTTTATTAAAAAGTAAAGATTGGTGAACCTAAACATTTAATTCATTTAAGATATTTCAAAGGGGTCTGGAGAAATGGCTCAACACTTCAGAGCCGTTACAGAGGACCCGGGTTCAGTTCCCAGCACCCACATGGCAGTTCATAACTGTCTTTATTTCAGTTCCAGGGGTTTAACTCTCTCTTCTGTCCTCTGGGTGCACAGGCACACTCGTGGTGCACATACACACATGCAGGCAAAAACTCAAACATTAAATATATCTTTAAGATAAAATACTAATAATCCATGAATATATAAATCATTAATATATAAAACAAATAAAAACTTAATTATTTTAATATAATTTTTTAAAAAATCATTAAAATGATTACAAAATGGGGTCTAGGAAGATAGGTCATTGACTAAACCATGCATGCCAAGTATGAGGACTGGAGTTTGGATTCCCCAGAAATCCACAGAATTCCAAGTGGGTGTGGCTTCCGTCCTGTAACTCCAGCCTCAGAAGGAATAGGTAGAGAAAGGACATCCCCAGACCAAGCTTTCTGGTAAGTGAAGAACTCTGACAAGACCAAACAAGGTGCTGGCAGAGTGCCTTTTCCTGCTCTCCTATAAGAAGCCGCTAGACTCCCATATTTGGTCACTTCCTCATTCCTGAGGCTGACTACCAAGGTCTAGCTATCAGCATTCCTTATTTGACTACACTGACCAACACATCCAACCAGGGCTCGTCAGTTCACCCTAACACAGACTTCCCCGTTTTCTCCTTAAAAACTTCTGCAGAGACACTTGCTGCTATTTCTGCCCCGTTCAGATTCAGCCACTCTGTCTCTCCCTTGCTTAATAAAGGAGCTCTTTGTGTTGGAAATTTGTGTCTGGGTGTGATATGTGTTTAATCCTTTGTCCCACAGGGACTCTCCATCTTTAATAATCTGGTCATATTTATGCAACTTTGAGAAGACAATTCACAAACATTTTGAATTTTAAAAGGATTGTTATTTTTGTATCAAAAGCAGGTTACAGAAGCCAGGAATGACAGTGCTTGTGTTTAACCCCAGCACTCAGGAGGCAGGCAGATCTCTCTTGAGTTTGAGGCTAACATGGTTTTACAGAATGATTTTTCACATAACCGTGACCATGTAGAAGGAGAAAGAGAACAACAGAAAGAGGAAGAGGAAAGGAAGGGAAGAAAGAACAAATGAACGAGTTACAGGTTTTGTTACATAAGCCTGTAGTGATCTTGATAGGAACCTTCTAGATCAAAAACAAGACAAATATGTGAAAAGAAGCTACACCCTAACTACTATTAGTTTGACATCTGCTTCTTGACATTCAATATTCAGACAGCAAGGGTAATTCTTTCAAGGGTGGGAAGGTTCTTATTCAACATTAAAAAAACTTTATACCTTTTATGAAGCTGACCTTCAATATCAATCAAAGGGATTTTGTCTTCTGATTTCCCCATGTGTTTGAAAGGGAGAGACAGGGACGTTATCATCAGTGGTCATTTCTTGTGGGGAAACATGCCGGTGAGTGCTTAGTTCTTTGCTGTCTTAACAATTCTGGGTCTTATAAAGCTGTGTGACCTACCTTCATTTCTACTGCTTGGAGTAAGTATTAGAAAAGCAACTGAGGGAGAAAGGATTTGTTATACATAGCACATGGTTCCAGTTTATAGTCCATCATTGTAGGGAAGTCACAATGACAGGAGCATAAGACGGTACTGCATCCATAGCCGAGAAGGAAAGAGTAAAAAATTATACATGCGTGTAGTACTTAGTGTAGTTTCTCCCCTCTTACAAAGTTCAAGACTCTGTCTAGGGAAAGCTGCCACCACAGTGGATGAGCTTTCCCACTCCAATTCACATAATCAAGATAACTGGCCACAGATGAACCTAATCTAGTTAATTCTTTGACTCTTCCGAAGTGATTCTAGGTTGTGTCAAATTGGCAATTAAAACCAACTATCACAGTATGACAATGATTAAGACAATAAATGAAGTCACAGTATGGTGACAACCAACATGCCAAAACAACTGGTCTACATCACCATCTTTGTCTCCCAGGACTAGGCACAAACAGCTGGTGATACGAAATAGGTGAGTTGATAATTCTGGGCCCTGGAATAGATCAAAGGAGGCAGACTTCTGGAAAAATATTGCCCACTACCACTATCTAAATCTAGCACTTAACATCGAACTTCAATTATCCACTCACCATTTGTAGTTTACACTAGAGTATAAGTTCCTCAAGGCCAGAATCACACTGTCTGATTTACTCATCTAGCACAATGCCTGACTCTTAATACAGACCCACTCTACAGTTCTTGACTTTACATCGAATGTGCTGAGCCTACATGAAAAAAAAAATCTTGCCAGGAGACTTTGAAAGAACAGTTCATCAAATGATGCTGCATTGTTTTTTAACAGAAAGACTACTGGTAAGATATGTTTATTGAACTATATTTTAATTTGTGTTCCTAGCTCCAGCTTGCCCCTGAATCCCAGATTCATTTATCCACCTGTCTCTTCACATCTCCTTTTATATACTTGTGAGTTATCTTGGACCTGATGTGATAAATACCCCAGCATCACCCCTGTGTTGGGTACTCTGTGTCCCCCATCCTCTTTCAAACCTTCTCCAGGCTGTACTGTGTTCTGACGTCTATGAACTCCAGCTATGCATTTAGTTCATCCTTCTTTGTTGAACACCCTTTTTCTATTTCTGGGGATGCTGCTTGAATACATGTCTCTCTTGGGCTTAGTCCCACCAGAAGCACCTATTTCCTCTTCCAAGACCATAATCCAAACCCAATATCCCATCTCTGGAAGAAGTGCCTGTCTGTACTAAATCCCAGAAAGGAATGATCTGTGTGTAGTGTTAATTCCCACATCCTCATTTACTTGGGTCTTTGACCAGTACAAAGCCTAAATATATCTTAGAGTGTGGGTGAATTATTGTTTATTAACAATTGTTTTTATTTTTTATTTTTTTTTAAAGATTTATTCATTTATTATATATAAGTACACTGTAGCTGTCTTCAGATACACCAGAAGAGGGCATCAGATCTCTTTACAGATGGTTGTGAGCCACCATGTGGATGCTGGGAATTGAACTCAGGACCTCTGGAAGAGCAGTCAGTGCTCTTAACCACTGAGCCATCTCTCAGCCCAACAATTGTTTTATATTTATAGTTTTATGCCTGAATATTCTTTTCTAGATTAAATAATCACAGACGGGGTTGGGGATTTAGCTCAGTGGTAGAGCGCTTGCCTAGGAAGCGCAAGGCCCTGGGTTCGGTCCCCAGCTCCGAAAAAAAAAGAACCAAAAAAAAAAAAAAATCACAGACAACCAAGCAAAATGTTTCCTTAAATATATGTATGCGTATTTGTATCCTTTTAATTCTTTACATTAACATAGTCAAAACTTGTTTGCTTTTATCTGGTATGAATATTGGGAAGTAGCCTTGATTTTGCCTCAAGTATTACGCCAGTTTTCTCACTCATAATAAAGTGGTGAACCGTAGTCATCTCCATGTCCGACAGTATATGTTGTTGGATGAGTACCATAATGTCATCTGTTGATTGGACCACATCACATCACTTCCGTTATCTTTTCCTTAAGTTCTGATGTCTTAGATACTTTCAGTGATCTCCCCTGGCTTTGCTATGTTAACAGACTATTCCACAAAGAACATTCTGAATAATATTTTAAATGAATAAATCAGATATAGATTTGAAAACTCTGAGCTGGGAGAAGGAATAAGTTCAAAGAAGAGGAGCGACAGGAAGGGCCAGAATGAGTATTGTGACAAATGCCAAGTATGGAGAGGTAAAATCCAGGGCAAGAGAGTTAAAGTATTAGTAAGAAAGACAGGAGAAACCCAGCTCAATGAGTAGAGTGCTTTCGTGAGGCCCTATGTTATGTGCCAATATAACATAAACCTGGTGTGACGGTATACCTATATATAATCCTGGTTCTCGGAAGGCCAAGGAAGATTATTGTGAGTTTGAGGTTAACCTGAGCTACAGCGTGAGGCTCTCTGAATAAATGGCAAATAAATAAAGACCATGAGTACATACTCATTGCACATGTACACATGTTCGTGCACACACACACACACACACACACACAGACAACACACACACACACACACACACACTTGATATTCTGAGACACAGCATATACCCAGAGTATAGGTAGCTAACTAGGTATATAAGTAGGCATAGAGAAATGGAGAGATGATAGATAGATAGATAGATAGATAGATAGATGTAGTTTGATGTCATTATGCAGGTGAAGGCAGGTACAAGATAGAAGAAGGCCTATCATTGGATAAGAAGGAAGGATGGGCAGGAGAAAAGATTTAGAGAGCAGAGGAGATGGGGGTGAGGAGGGGCAGCTGAGAGAACATGGCGGCAGATGTTAAGATTCCTCTTTGCATTTACGGTTGTTATGACTATTCTTAAGGGATGGATGTGTACAGGATTTTGTGTTGTTTAGATGGACAAATTGTATCTCATCTATATAGGTGGTTTATATCCTTATCCATTGGTTGTAAGTTTATTGTGTGGATGTATTGTGGATTGAGGATTTAACATGTAAATCTGATTGTTGGGTTACCATGTGTTGAGTCTTGATTTTACCTGAAGGCTGGAACCAGAGAGTTCGTGGCTACCAGAGAGCCACAGGGACAGATTCTAATCTGAGATGAATTAGCGCTAGTTCAAATGACCTGTTGGAGCTGGAACTAGAGACCGCCAGAGTATGCGTGGGAACTGGTTCCACCAAATTTTTATTTTTACTGCAACAGATGGATGGATGGATGGATGGATGGATGGATGGATGGATGGACGGACGGATGGGCAGATGGACAGACTGACAGACAGACAGATAGCAAACCATCATAGTAAAAATAATAGCCCCCATGTATTGAGCATTCAAATGAACCAGGCAGCAGGCTCATCACTCTGTACTACTATTTTAATAACAAGCTTAGTAATGTGCTTAGCAGACAAAATAGAGAATTAGAGACAGGGGCTCTATTTTGATTTTTTTAATGATCATTTATACACAGACATATATGAAAATGAATACATATATGTGTATATACATATACATATGGGTCTTGGGGTAATGAATAGCTTTTATATGTTAACAAAATGACTCCTAGACAGCATCAGAATGGAGATTGCATGCCAGAAGGACCTTAAATAAATATGCTTTATCCCAATTTCCTAGGTCAGGAGTAGACAGAGAAATAAATGTTGAAGTTTCTGGGTGCATGCCTTTAACCCCAGAACTTGGGAGGCAGAGGCAGGTGGATCTTTTGAGTTTGAGGACAGCCTAGTTTATTTAGGAAGTTACAGGTCATCCAGAGTCACATAATAAGATTCTGTATCAACGGAAGAAAGGAAGGAAGGAAGGAAGGAAGGAAGGAAGGAAGGAAGAAAGAAAGATTGTTAAAGGTGTATTTGAAATAAAAGCAGAAAAGGAAGAGAATATAGAGAACTGAGAGCTGCTGGTAGTTTGGAGGGTATCTCTGAGCATCTGGGATCTGACACTCAGCCGGATTGGAGAAGCAAGTCAGCCTAATATTTGATATAGGTATTTATGATAAATTCTAAAAGGGCACCAAGTACAACTTCTGCTTCCAGCCAAGATAGTATAATAGGACCACATTTATTATCCCTTCTCCAAAAGGCCTGAGAAAAATGGAAAAGATACATGAAATTGCAGCCATTGAACAGCAGACGTCTCAGGTGAGGTGGGGAAGAGGGGAAGGAATGATATGAACCTTACGACGCTGGTTTCTCTTGACAGACATTTCACATATTCTATCAACTGGCTATGACAATGTATCCTTGTGTTGTCAATTGTTATGGCTGTGCCTGCAGTGCCAGGCTAGCAGGAGATATAAATGATTATAACTTCCTCACCTGCCCACAAAAAAGGCAAGCTGCCTTGGGTGAGATCACTCAGCAGGGTAGAAAGGAGAGGGAACACACAGTTTGGCCAGTGGTTATCCTGCTGCTGGTTGGTTCAGGCTGGCTGAGTAAGGAGTGCGCCTTTTTGCATAGTAAACACCTGGTTGTTGGAGATGGCGCAGAGCAATGAGGCAGACAAAAACCAGTGAACTGGTTGGAAGCAGAGGGAGCAGGGCAGGGAGGTAGAGCAGAGTAAGTCATTTTGGGCTAGCTGAGAGATGCCCCAGCAAACAGGCCAACAGCCTTATACTATACAGTTGTCTCCATGTCCTTCTTATTAAACCACAAGAGGACCCTGGAAAACTTGCAATATTTGAGTCTGTTGACATCCCATCCTTTTCCTGCCCTTGCTTAGAAGGTAGGTCAATGAAAGCTGGTGTTGTATTTGTCAATGCGCACGACAAAATTCAGATGTCTAGATTTTTAAAGAGGCAAAATTTAAAGGATGTAAGTATAAAAATGTTAACTGTTCCAACTTATATTTGACCCATCACATAAAAATGCAAAGTAGAAATTGGAAAGCACCTGGGTGCTTGACTGTATATAAATTATAAGAATTACAATCCGCCACTCGGTCATGAAGAGATGATAGCGGCAGCTGTGTTGGCCTGGGGAAATGGCTCAGTCAGTGAAGTGCTTCTGTGTGAGCATGAAGGACTGAGTTCAGATCCCCAGCACCCGTATGAGTGCTGAGCCTGGTGTTGTGTGCCTGTACTCCTAGCACCAAGGAAGAGGGAAGGGGAGGACTGTAGAGGATGGATGACAAGCTAGTCTGGCCAACTCAGGAAGCTCCAGGATCAATGAGATACCTTGTCTCAAAAAATAAGGTGGACAGCAATTGAGGAAGATGCTTGGCATTAACTTCTGACTTCCACGCACACATAGTTATGTGTATGTGTATGCGTATAGTACCTCCATGCTAACATGTACAGACACACACACACACACACACACACACACACACACACACACACACACACACACCATGTACAGAGAAAGACAGTTTAAAACCTATCACGTGCAGAGAGCCATTTGTTATACATACAATTGCATGGTAGAAAGCTTGCCAATGTGTGTACTTAAATATGTGTGGCTTCTGAAGGTAGAGGAAGTGCGTTCTGCTTTTGTCGTTGATCATTTTTTCTTTTTCTTCCTCCTCCCTCAACCCACCGTCCTTAACACTGTCTTTTTTTTTTTCTTGCCATTAGGACAGGCTCTCACGCCATATCCCAGGAGGATCTGAAACTCACTGTGTAGTCCACACTGGCCTCATGTTCATGACCATACTCCTATCCAAGCCTGGTACATGCTGAGGACACAGGCAAGAATCACCGTGCCCACCTTTAAATTTTTATTTGGAATTATATTAGCAGTAGTAGTTAAACTGTGACGCTGTGGTTGACCTCAGGGTACATGCTAGTCCCATTCCTAACCACTGAGCTACACTCAACCCTATGATTTTTCTAAAAGGAGTTTGCATATTTCTTACGCATACTTTAAAGCAGTGTGCATATGTCCTGATTAATGTATATTGTTTGCGTTATTGCTTTTCTCTCTGAACTCTTTGCCAGTCTTCCTCAGAATTCGGGAGTTGCAAATGAGTCTCTGGTGACAGAAAGGCATTGCCTCAATTCCTCCCATTGCACACAGAAACTGCAGCCTCTCTTTGGCTACAGAAAGTCTACCCTTCCCTTAATGGACTCTTTCCAGGGATGACCCCTTTCCACCCGCTAACATCTATCCTATCTGGTTGCAAAGGCAGACCCAGTTTTGGGTTCCTCATTTTCACAAAGTCACACCACACACAACCTCCACGCATTGAGGTTTTCTAGCTCCACCTGCCGAGAGGTCAGATGTGCTTTCCTGTCCGTGTGAGCGGAGCTGTCTCGTCAGGCTGCAGGGTAGACGTTCTCTAAAGCTTCCCTCCCTTTTCATCAGTTCCTTCTCCTGACCTCAGATTCCTCCATTTATTTATTTATTCATTCATTCATTCAGTCAGTCAGTCATTCACGACATAATGTAGCTTAGGTTAGACTCAAACTTACTATGGAGTCAAATCTGACCTTGAACTCCTGGTCTTCTTGACTTTGCCTCTCAAGGGCTGGGATTAATTACAGGAATGTATTATCGTGCCTGACTGAAAGGTTCTTCCTTCCCTCCCTCCCTCCAGTCCTCCCTTCCTTGCCTCCACTTTTGTAACTTTGAGACAGAACCTTACTCTGTAGCCTAGGTTAGCAATCCAAACTTAAGGATTTATGAACATGAACCACCACTCCTGGCTTCCCTCATTTATCTAAATTCTCATTCTTTATTCATTGGCTCTGAGACAGCTCAGAAATCTAAATACTGCAGCAAAGAAAGCTTGTCTCTGCCAAGGAGGATGGGAAGACTCTGGGTATAAGGGAAAAGTCACAGCTCAGGTTCCCTGCTTGGGCACTTTATGACATACCCAGGTGATTACCCAGAACATATTTCAGTAGCCCTGGGGACATAATTAAAGTGAAAGTATATGATAATATATGAAGAGTTTGGTCATGTATATGCCATGAAGTCAAGCCTGCCAGGCCTGGGAATGGTACACACTTGTAATCACAACATTTAAGAGGTAGAGACAGAAAGATTTTTGTGATTTTGAGACCAGTCTGAGCTACATAGTGAATTCAAGGCCTACCAGGATTTTGTGAGTTTTTGACTCAAAATCAATCAATCGATCGATCGATTAATCGATCAGCCAGTCAGTTAGTCAATCACAGAAATGAGCAACATTTTAACCTCATAAATTAAAGGAAGCATTAGTTACTAGAAGGATGTATGCAAAGTGATATTTCATCCAGTACCTGCCACTGTGGTCCAAAGCTTAGGATCGTACCTGGAACCTAAAGCAACTGAGAATGTGCTTATTGAATGAAATGAAGGAGGGCTCCGCTCATCCTCCGAGTCTCAGCATTGGTTTGATGCTTTCTGTTCCTCAGTGGATCTGTCACTCATTGCTGTCCGCTCCCGTCATACGCCATGATGTTCTAATCATCACAGCAACTGTGTGCACCACAGGGTTCACTGACTCAATTTTCCCTACTATGCTCTGGCTTCTCTTTTTCTCTACATTAGATCCATCTCTGAGGATCTAGCACGTGGCCTATGGAAGATTATATTTAATGGTAATAATAAGTGATCGCCAAATCAGGAATGAGGTCACCGGGGTCATCTGACCTACAGCTTCTGTCTGAGCATGCACGCCATTTCATCTGCCCTTCCATGACGTGGGCAGAGAGGAGGGTGAAACTTTGTCCTGTGAGGTGCTCAGCAAATATTTATACCTTTCTCCTTTGACTTGTTTTTATTTTATTTTTTAAACAATCCAAGTGACGTTGCTTTAGATGAATGTATGTGCTGGGCTGACACAACTCAGGGAAGCTAGAAATAAGTATCAAGATCAAAGAGCATCTCAAAGTAGACCTTGTCCCTGAGATCCTGGCCAAGATGTCCCCTGTGTCTGGGGTCCCCTTGCATTTTTTTTCAGTTGCCCTGAACTCACCATAAGTAGTTCTTTCCCATCTCCCATCTGGAGCTGCAAGGGTTTAACATTCTAACCTCCCAGCTTCAGTACTTTCTCCTCATCAGCTTCAGGTTCCAAATCCCAGCACTTGCCACTCATCAGCTCAGTATGACCCCAGGTGAAGCGAGGCTCCACTTGGCTGGATCATATGGTGGCAGATGTCATCGTGCAGAGGGAGAGACCACATGGGGAGATAGTAGGGCCGTTCTTGTTCATTTGATATTGACACTCTTAGACAGAACTAAGTTAATGTCCCCCAAGATCCTCCCAAAGGTAATAGTTCCAGTGACCTATGGTCTCTCCGTAGGCTCCATCTCTGGAAGATCCTACCACCTCTTAACATCACTACATGGAGACCATGACTGTGGCATATACTATCAATAGATACACTCCCAAACCACAAACAAACAAATAAACAGACAGACAGACAGACAGACAGACAGACAGACCATCACCTGAATATCACTTGCAGCTCGAAAGCTAAGATATACCTATTGTTGTCTCTCTCTCGGGAGTCTCTTGGCACCATGTAAGGAAACAAAGATGCCTCCCTACGTAACAGCCAGTAATGCCAATCACTTTTGCCCTCTGACCTTTCTCCAGGCTCAAGGAAGCACAAGATGTCTCTCCTCCAGTGACACTGATTCTTTGTTCACCCAGACTTCAGTTAAGCTCCCAAACCTCCTAGGCCTGCCTGTGCATTCCTTACAAAGTTCAGCTTTCTCAAAGCTCCAAAGCATAGCTTATCCTCAGCCTCTTCATCTCCTCCCAGATGAGATCTGATCACCGTGGCCTTTCCTCAGCTGGAATCCCAGAGTCATGCTGCTGCAGCTCTCCTTGACTCTAAAGTCTCCCCTTAGTTCTCTTCCATGCACGGACCCCCATCCTTCTCCTTGCTATGAATTTATACTTGTTCATGCTGCATTCAGAGTTAAAGTCAATCTTCTTCCCCCACTGAAGTCCCCAATTCATCAATCTCTACACCTGTCAAGAGGGCCCTGAATAAAGTCTCCCCAGTTACAGCCATGATAAAGGATTCAGTTTCTCTATTTCTATAAAATGACAGTGCTTGCCTCCAAGAGACCACAAAAAGGATAAAAGGAAATGAAGAAATTCTGCTTGGTAAAGCCCTTTACCAACCTGGAAACGTAAGGAATATTAGTACTTTAAATACTACAAGTGAACGAAGTCAACCAACCCTTCATGCTATAATAAAGTCTCCCTGGCCTTCTCCACATCACAGACAGAGACATGTAGAGAAGATGCTGCTCTGTCAGTTCTTTCTCCCCATCAGCCTCTCTCTTTCCTTACTTGTCCACCCTCTTCTGTTGTCTCAGACCCTGCTCATGTGGCATGGACAATTGAGAGAGGAAGGCAGACAGAAGATCTGGGTAGGGACATCCTTCTGTCCTCTCCTGGCAGTGCCTGGTCATTACTGCTAATTCCAAAGTAGAACGAGATACAAGTCCCTGAGTGTATGGCTGCCATCAGGGTTCACCTGCATGAAGAGGAGGGTACTCACGAGACACAGAGGCACAGGGCTCCAGGCACAGACTCGCTGTCTCTTATCAGAAAGTTGCCGTCTGCTCCTCCCTTGAGGAGCAGGGCTTCACACTCTGGCTTGGTCAGGCAGCCATGATAGTAAGGAAGATCCATGGAGGGTGGTTATGCTTAAACTGTCCCGTCACCCTGAGATCCCGCTCCAGGCCAAGGAGGAGCCGTGCAGGGGGAAGTGGAGAGACGAGTGGAGGGGAAATGTCCCTTCCTCCAGTGTGGTCTGAACAAATAAAGTTGCTCTGTGGGGTTCAGTGAGCTTTACAAGACACAGGAAATGAGAAGGGATGGAGATAGAGTGACCATGACACTCTAGTGGCTCAAGTATGACTCACACAAGCGGGTGAGTTGTACCTTCCAGCTCAGTCAGTGCCGTTTGTGGCTGCTGCAGCAACAGTAAAGTCAAGCTCCCTAGGTCCAGGTTATAGTGTGTCTCACAGTTTTCTGCCTTATGGCTACTGGTGTGCTTCCTAGGGACCATACCACTAACCCTGCAGTACTAGGTATCCATTTTCTTCTTGGATTTTCTCAGATCATGCTCTGCATTAGTGGCCATCTGTTTCAAAATTAATCTTCCCTAATGAAGGTTGAGAAATTCACTGCTCTGTGGATATCATAATAATAAGCTGTTAGGATTTGGTTTAATACCATGTCCATTTAACAAAGTAATAGTCATAGCTTCTTCTCTAAGTACAAGGACCTCTCTAGCCATGAGTTCTTGGCCCTAGTAACATTGTCAAGAATGAATTTCTGTTTTGGAGCATCCATAATAGAAAATTACTTGGATATGGTTTAAAACTTATAGACATATTTATTAGTTGGCCAGCAACTACACTGGGTATTTGAGATCCCAGTGTATCTCTGAGTGTTTTGGGGGTGACATTTTAAGCACAAAACCACATCCTGGGTTAACACACCTTAACAAGAACAGTTAGCTTGAAGAACCACAGAGGACAGTAGGCAAGATTAATACCTTTAGAGACTTTACCAGCTCTGTAGACTTTGATGGATTAGGTCTTTATTTCTTTTGGAGCAGTGGTTCTCAACCTGTGTGTTGTGGGTCACACAACAGATATTCACATTATGATTCGTAAGAGTAGCAAAATCATGGTCATGTAGTAGCAATAGAAAAATTTTATGGCTGGGGATTACCACAATGTGAGTAACTGTATTAGCGGGTCATAGCATTAGAAAGGTTGAGAACCACTGTTTTAGCACGCAGTAGTGTCTATATTATGAGTTTTATTTCCTGGATGGCATTTTCATCATGGCATCAGTTCTGAGGCCTGGTGGCCTACTAAGGTCTAGGGGCATGTTACAATTTCATCTAGTGCAGTGAGCCTGACTTCCAATCAGCAGTTGGGTTGGTTACTTTAATGACATTTGTACCACTGTTGCACCAGTGGGTATATTGTCCTGGGTTGGTCATCATTTTATCTCATAGGTTCACAGCTAGGTAAGAGTCATGATTCCTTTTCTTATCTAGTAGAATATATAGGACCCCACACATACACATAATTAAAAATAATATAATTGTTTAACATATTTTTCTGTTCATGGAGTAATGTTCCTTTTTGAGATTCTATGTTAAAAACAAAAAAACAAAAAAACAAAAAACAAAAAACACTAGGCTCATGCCTTTAATCCAAGGACTTAAGAGGCAGAGGGGTTGGGGATTTAGCTCAGTGGTAGAGCGCTTGCCTAGCAAGTGTAAGGCCCTGGGTTCGGTCCCCACCTCCGAAAAAAAAAAAAAAAAAAAAAGAGAGACAGAGACAGAGGCAGAGGCAGAGGCAGATGGGTGTCTGTAATTTCAAGGCCAGCCTGGTCTACAGAGCAAATTCTAGGACAGCTAACACTGCACAGGGAAACCCTGTTTCTAACACACACACACACACGCACGCACGCACGCACACACACACACACACACACACACACACACACATACAACTAGTTTCTTTGTAGTTACCTTAAGAGGATCTAATAGCTGAACTGTTAGCTGTCAGTTGAGACCATTATCAATTTCCTGGCTCTTTCAAGATTCCCTAGCTCATCAGCTGTGTTGTCTATCCTCAGAGTAAGGCGTAGTGATTGACTTCTTTTACTGTCACTCAAATGCTTGCTCTTCCTTTCTCTGGACTGCGTATCCATGACAATCATGCTGTCTTCCTCTACTTTTAAGAACATCCCTGTTTTTCACTGGCTATATCTGTGACAAGTCAGAATGGAAACCCCAATTCTAGCTGAAAACCATGTTTTCTTATTTTATTTTTAGATTTCAAAACTAGCTTTAAAAAATAATTATACAAAGTATTGGGTTTACTCATGGAAATGTCAAATGACATTTTTAAAATTCTTTTTCATTCTTCTGTTCCCCTTTGCACCCTACCCCCTTCTGTTCCCCTTTCTTTCTGCTTCCATTGCACATGTGTTCTAACCCCACCTTCTTCCTCCACACCTCTTAGCTCTGTCTTGTGGTCCACTTTGTAGTGCAAAGCATTTTTTCCTTTGGTTAAATAACTGAACCTATGCACAGGGCCCAGAGCATAAAGGGGCATTATTTCGCATATCATCTTTTTCCTTTCACATGGACAACCGACGTCTCCCCACCACTTGATATCTCATTTGACTCACAAGGGACAAAGCAGACTCATCTGTCACTCATCCTCATGAAGTGACACCACACAGATGGCATTTCACACAGCGATCTGTTCTAGAACACATGTGTTAATGGAGCAGATATGGTTTCCTGTCCACAGTTGCCACAGCTCTCTGGTCAGGCTGTCTTCTGCTAGGCTGGCTGCCTCTGTAGCTTCTCGTTCTTCTGTCAAACTCTCCACACGATTCTCAGCTGCTCTGAAAAAGCTCAGAAGATGATGCTTTACTCTTCTGCTGCAACAAAGATGAGGTGTGTCTCCAGCAAGCATGATGGCAAGATTCCTCATATGGGGCTGCGAGCAAGCCTCAGGTTCCCTCCTTGGGCGCTTTTTACCGTGCCTCCTACGTGACCACTCAACATGTCTCAGTAGCGTTGGGGAGACTGAAAGGTAGGGCCTATGGTAATATGTAAACACTGTGGCCTTGGACAGACCAGTGGATTAGGAGCTACAGTTCCTTTCCAGTCACCAATTATGAAGGACTTTGCAATGAATAAAGGAAACACTGATGTAACCTGAATTGTGTTGTTCAGCTCACAGAAAATACTTGCATATGCTGAAGGCATTACCTGAGTGCCTAACCAACTTGTGACTTTTAACTTTTTAGGAAATAGAATATATTTTCAGTACGGTTTTACCACATTTCGTTATGGAATCTTTGTGTTTTTGTTACTGTCTAGTGTCTTGCAGGATTGATAATTCAACCTTCTATTTAACTGGAGATCTTTTTAGCAGAGAAAGTCAGAATTACAAGTGTCCGGGGGTTTTCTTTGGTATTAAGCTTTACGTTGTTTTATATTAGGAATCAGGTAGCTTGCCATAGATGTTTCCTTGCTGAGAATTTTTGAGTTTCGCTTTTAATTTCTTTTTAAAATGTTCAATAAATGGTTTTGTTTCAAGGTCATATATGAAAATTAAAATTTACTCTTATCAATATGATTTTTTGCAGAGGTTTTCTTTGTTTGATTGGTTGGTTCTGTGTTTTTTTGGCTTTTTTTTTTTTTTCGAGATAGGCTTTCTCTATGTAGCCCTTGATGTTCTGGACCTCACTCTGTAGATCAAGTTGGTCTCAAACTTAAGAGATCTTCCTGCCTCTGCCTAAAGGCATGGGCCAGTACTGCCCTGACATCTCTCTGCAATATTCCTGTTGTCCCTGAGTGCTGGGATTATAGGCTTGAATCAGCATCCCAGGCATGTGGTTGCTGAAAGGACATCGAGGTACAACTTTTAAAAGGGTCATTTCCTGACCACTCTAGTCCCCTTATAGCACATCTACAAGGGATTCAAAGCACAGATTTTAAAGGGGGCATTCCTCCTCATAAAATGACTTCCTGGCAATGGAAGAGGCAGTGGCATCCACAGAGCTCCAGATGTGTCTCCAGATAGATTTCCTGGTTCTGGGACTGATGAGAGGTAGGAACAACCTCCCCCAACCCCTTATGATAAGTGGAGCAAGAGGCAGCAGCTAGGCAGCTTCCACTGATGGTTGGAGCTTCAGAATGGATCAATGCTTCAGCCTGTCAGCAGGGGCTGGAAAATTCAAACCTATGGATATCAGTATCAGCATCAGCCTCAAGAAAGAAGATTTCCCAACCCTCCCACCTTCTCTTTCCATACATTTTCCCTACTTCCATTGCAACATCTAGGGAAGAGAGTAAATTGACAGAACAGTTGCAATGATTGAGAACCATCCTCAGTTCAGGCAAGTTTTCCTTTACCCAGACTGATAAACTATCCTGACTGGTTCTCGTTCTATGCCTCATTCATATAATATACCCAACCAATCAGAGCCTGCCTAAGCCTAGAGAAGGAATTTGGGACAGCATTTTTAGGTGTCCAGTTCTCTTACATCTCCTAGCTATAGCCAGGTCAAACTTCATTACCTATTTTAAGTCCTGCCACCTAGTTGGTCACCTCTCCTCAGGTCTATACAACCATTTCACGCACTTGGGGCAAATCTCCCTCACCTGATTATTTTCCAGGCTCCTTCTCTCTCTGTCTGTTGTCACCTGCTAATCCTGCATCTGCTCATTGGCTGTAGGCTTTTTATTGGCAGGTGATGTTTCCACAGAGTATGTAAAGATTCTCTCTATATTCCTTCTTTTATTCTGATAAAAGATTCTCTCTTTTACCATAATAAATGATATACAATGATAATAATTCTGAAAACTATCAGGTAAGATTTATGTTCACAATGTCCAGTCCCTATGTATTCAACAAACGTGGAGAAGATATTCCTCTAGCTTTCCTATCTTGGTGAGTTCAGACTTCTGTAGCTAAATCAAGTTCTATCATCACATGCATTACCAACCTAAAACATCTTCTTAGACTTAAGAACTTTTTTTTAAAATCTAAACAACTTCAGCTTATTGTGAGACTATCACTCTCCAGTCTCCAACTCCATCTGAAACTTGAGAAGGAATAAATATTACCCAAACAGGCAGGAAGTTCAGGCAAGCAGCTTCCAAAACTATAGAAATGACAGGGATAGTTGGCTCTGTGGGTCTCCCCACTCTCGTGGACCGTTGACCAATACAGTCCACAGGGACAGTGGGAACGTAAATGGCAAATGAGGATGGGGGTTTGGAAGCCCTGTGAGTACAGTGAATGACCACACCAGGACTGTTTGTCGGCAGGAGATCAACTTTATTTAGGGTGAATAAAGGTTTAAATTTTGGGGGGACTTAGGGCAACGACATCTGGGATGGGTGTAGGTCATTGGCTGGGGACTTAGGGTACCTGGCATACCTCATTAGCATGGAGAGGCATTTTCAGGAATCTCAGTTGCTAGCTGAACAAGCTTTGTCAGGAGGAAGAGAATTGCTATGTGACATTCCTCTGGTAGAGGCCAGTGTCGGGGCTTAGAGTCCCCTGGATAAGGTTAAAGGAGGAGAAAACCTGCTAAAGAGAATCTTCCATTTTGTGCTGAGCTCAGAGGCTATCCAGTCATGGTGGAGTTCGACCTTAATTAGCAGAGTTTTCCCACAGGCTGCCTAGACAATCCCCCAAATATTCTCTATAACGTTGGAGCATCTATCTTTAGTCTTCTGGCCAAGAATGTCTGACAGACTTTTCTGTGGAGCAGGAATGATGAAGAATTGCTTACTTTGTCTTGGCAAAGCTCAGCGGTCAACTTCGCTGCACACCCTTTGTCATTTTGGACAGCATTCTGTGTGCAGTTGAAGCAAGGGCAGTTTTTTTGTCCACTGGCTAGGTTCTTCTACGGTCATCATCTTCTTGAAGTAGAATGGGGGTGCTGCCAGGAGCTGACTTGTCACGCTGCCAAAAAAGCCTTTTAATAATAAAACATCTTTGAATGCCACATTCTATAGATCTCTGAGGTTTTTGAAGACTATCTATCTATAGGATATCTGAACAAATGCTGCTTAATTTTAGCTATTTACTATCTGCTCAACCTTGGAAACATTTATTTAACTATACTAGTATCTAGCATGACTATGAGATTGTCTGACTATTAACTTGTGTTTCTTAATTATTCTATACAGTTTGTAATAGCAGCTTTTTAAAAGGACTAGAACTTTACATTTCACTTTTAAGAATTATCTAGGTACAATACCTTAAACAAGAATTATGAATATATATATAATATATATATATATTCATTTCATTGATACAAATTAGGACTATATATGTTGTAAAAAATATATAGTCCTAATTTGTATCAATGTACAAAGTCCTAACCAATGTAAAACTATTTGTATTTGTCTTATTGATGTTTCTGGTCTAAAACTAGATTCAAAAATCTACCCATTTATCCTACAATTCCCACATTATTTCTATGTTCCCCCTTTACTTTTAATCTCTTGTTTCACCCTTTCCCCCTAACATTAGATAGGAGAGAAAGAAGGATAGAGGAAATAAAAAGAAAGAGAAATCCCTGAATCTAACGTCCTGTATTTTGTTTCTCCCTGATCAAGACCATTAACAATTTGCAAACCCCACCCCACCCCCTTTAACAACAAGAAACAGCCATCATTCTATGAACAACAACAACAAAAAAATCCATCCTACCTTTTGGAAATGGGGGTATCATTCTCTTAAAACTGCTTCCTGCTGACTTGGAGCATCATTTTTATTTTGCCCCACCCTCAAATTGGGATGTTGGTCAGTCTGAAGAAAGTTAGCCATAGCACTTCCTGTCCAGTCTCTGCATGCTGAGAAAGTTCAGGGCTTAAGTGAAGTCCTGACTGGAATAGTCTGGAGTGCTGGACAATCTAGCTAGCCATTTAGAAATTGTCTTGGATGCAGGTTTTTGATGAAACATAACTGAGGTGGTCGTAGGCAGGATCAAGCAGGGTGCTGGCATAAATATATCTTCGCGTCTCAGCATCCCCAAGGGTGACTCTCACCAGGGCTGTATTGACTTCAGTGGTCATCTGTTAACATATAACTCTCACAGGAATGTGAAGTGTGCACAGTTCAGTTAAAGATGATTGTCTACTCTCTGTTCAAGCGGGTAAGGCAAACTGTCTTTTGTTATAAGTTAGATTGTATAAACAAACTGCAATATAAATTTCTATCTATGCCATTTGAAAGGATGGCATGAGGACTGAATATTCAACAAGGTTTACTAGCTATGCATGGCTGAAGTTTTGACTGGAGCTATTTTAATGTCTCAGCCAGTCTCAGAGCTGTTGCCATGTGGGAGGATCAGCACTTCGTGAGCCTCATGCTCATACCTTCCACGTTTTCTAAATTTCATAGCAAACCTTTTCCCTGAATTATTATTATAGAGTTTATCCTTAGAAACTGTTCACCTACAGCTCTTTGGGGAATGACTGGATGTTTCACAGCCACGGCAATGGGCATTTTGAGTTTTTATAGCTCTTGTAATTGTCCAACCACAACTAGATTGTGAGCATTAGATTCTAAACCCACGGTAGTTTTAATCCACTCATAACAAGGTGAAGATCTGGTCCTTAAAGAGCTAAGACTTTTTGCCTTTATCATTAGCATTTTCAAAAGCTAAAGCTTCTATTAAAATTTTTCTACCAGTTGGCTCTGATATTGCTCTATTTAGAATTGTAGTTAATTTTTGTAAAAAAAAAAAAAAAAAAAGTCAGTGAAAGGTTCATTTGACCCTTTGGCTATCTTTGTAAATGAATCAGATTGCCCCTGTCATTTATCCCTGTCCAAAGTTTTTAAGGATATGTATGACATTGTTCTAGGGCAGCATGGTCAAGGGCAATCTGTACTTTCAGAAGAGGGACCTTCCACCCAGTAAGTGATCCTTGATAATCTCAATGCCTTTAGTCCTATTCTGTTGCTCCATGATTGAAGCCTCATCTTTCCACCATGTTAGCCACTGTAATTAAGGACTTCTGTGATGGCTCTGTTATCTCCAATCTCTTGGAGTCAAACTATTTGTTTCGTCCAGTTATTAAGTATCTGTTTGACATAAGGTGAATATAACCATAGGTCATTACTACTTCCTTAAATTCTTTGAAATCTTGTGTCTCTATAGGTAGCCATTCGACTCCTTTATAACCCCATGGATCTTTTTTTTTAATCTCCTTCTAATCCCTTTATCAAGGCTGGAAAAATAATTTTTTTTAGCAGACAGATAATAGACTGCCTTTCCTTCGAAGTCTTATTACAAGGTGATGCTATAGACTCTGGGCTTCCTTCCTCTGTCTCTGAGTATCTTCCTCAATTTTATTTATACTTTTTTTTATAATTTTTCTTCTTAAAAAAATTATCTCCAACTTTCATCATTTTCCTTTTTTTTGTATCTCTATCATCTTAGTATCGTCTTCATTCTTATTTATAAACTTTTCAAGTTGCTCTTCTATGGTTTGTTTCTATTTTTTGAATTTCTCTTCTTCTTGTCTCTCTAAAGCCCTTTTCCTTAGGAAGGCATAAGAAGCCATCTTGACTACCAGGATTAAAATAAAGATTACCAATGTGGTAGTAACCATAATTCGTAATGTGTCAGTTCCGATTAGGCCATTTCTTTCTCCCAGACCAAGCAGAGTCATCTCTACATCTACAGGGATGACCCAGGCTCATCACAGGGGCCTGAGATCAAAGCTCTCACTAAAGCAGGGAAGTCTATAGTTCTTTCTTTGTCTCTTTTTTTCAGATCCTGAATCTTGGACCCTGATTGTTTCTTGAATGATTTAAAAGACTTTTTAAAATAAAAAAACAACCAATCAAAAGACACCTTTAATTCATTTCCTTAGTTGTAGAAACATAATCTCTTACAGGAAAAGGGAAATTCTTACATATTTATTGTATTTAAAGATACTAATTGTCATAGGACTTTACTAATGGAAAGAGATACCATGAACACAGCAATTCTCATAAAAGAAAACATTTAACTGGGGCTGGGATACTGCTTGGAGGTTTAATCCATTATTCTCGTGGTGGGAAACATGGTGGCATGCAGGCAGGCATGGTGCTGGAAAAAGAGCTGAGAGTTCTACCACTGGATAGGCAGGCAGCAGGAAGTTACTAGAGACACACTCCAACAAGGCCACACCTCCTAATAGTACACCTGTGAGCCTATGGGAGTCATTTCTTTCAAATCACCACATCCCTGACCCCAATAGGCTTGTAGCCATAAATGCAAAATATATTTAGTCCAATTTTAAAGTCCCCTTAGTCTACGTTAATCTCAACTGTATAAAAAGTTCCAAGTCTCTTGAAATTCATGCAATCTCTTAACTGAAATCCCCTATACAAACAAAATCAAAAAGCAGACCATTTACTTCCTTATATAATGGCTCAGGATGTACATTACTATTCCAAAAGAATGAAAATCAACCATAGTGAGGAAACACTTAATCAAAGAAAGATCAAAAACCAGATAGGTAAAGTCTAAACTCTGCATTTTTGCTTCTAAAGTCAAAGCACTCTTCAGACCTTTCTAACTCCTTTCAGCTTGTTTGACTGCAACACACTTTTTTTCTCTTGGGCTGGTTCCATTCTCTTTTAGCAGCTCTCCAAGGTAGGTATCCCGTGGCTCTGGCATCTTTAACATTTTGGGCTCTCCAAGGCAATCCAGCTTTACTTTAATTGCTTCACACAATAGCCTCTCTAGGCCTACATACAGGCTTGGCCTCTGTGACTTTCCTTAGTCTCAGAGAAATATTCCCCCCTTTTCCTATCACTGACTCTAATGCCAGAATGGCATAGCTTACCCTGACAAGTTCCTCTGCTTGCTGGGGCTGGAACATTGCACCCAATTATATCTTCCTTCGTTTTCTGTTAGTTTTCACCACTGCCTATGCTTGTCTGTCCTGGAACTCACTCTGTACACCAGGCTGGCCTTGAACACAGAGCTCCACCTGCCGCTGTCTATGGAATCCTGGGATTAAAGGTGTGTCTGAACACCTGACTCTGAGCTTTCATTTAATCTTTCTTCACAAGTTGTAAATTTAGCTGGGTGAGATCTTGCCTTGAGGTCGCCACTCCCTTTATTCCATTTAAGGTCAGACTTTTCTTTAATCTATTTATCTCCTTGAACACAGAATTTAGCTCCATTCCATTTCCCCCATAGTTCAAATCACCCTCAGCGCCAGTGTCTTCCATGTTCCTAATAGGATGATCCATTGAGCCCCACTTAATGGCTTTTCTAATCCAAAGGCTCAAAGTTCACATTCCTCCAAACAAAAGCACGATCATGCCAATCCCAGCAATCCCCTAGCCCCTGGTACCAACTTCTGTCTTAGTTAGGGTTTCCATTGCTGTGAAGAGACACCATGACCCCAGCACCTCAGAAAGGAAAACATTTCCTTGGGGCTGGCTTACAGTTAGAGTTTTAGTCCATTATTGTCATGGTAAGAAGCATGGTAGTGTATAGGCAGACACGATGCCAAAGAAGCAGCTGATAGTTAGTTCTACAACCAGATTGGAAGGCAGCAGTAAGTGACTAAGACACATTTCCTGAACAAGGCTACACTTCCTTCAACAAAGCTACAACTCCTAATAGTGCTGCCCTCTGTCAGCCTTTGGGGGCATTTTCTTTCAAACTACCACCCTAATCCAAAAAATGGAAATTTCTCTTGTAAAGCCAACATTAGTTGTGTTGGCTAGTTCTATGTCAACTTGACAGAGAGGGAGTAATCAGAGGAGGGAGCCACAATTGAGAAGTACAAGCCAGTCAGTAGCACTCCTCTGTGGCTACTACATCAGTTCCTGCCTGCAGGTTCCTTCCCTACTTGAGTTCCTGTCCTTATTGCTCTTGATGATGAACAGTGCTACAGAAGTGTAAGCCAAATAAATGCTTTCCTCCTTGTCTTCTTAGAAGTTACTTTTGCTGTGATGAAACACCGTGACTAAAGGCAAGTTGGGGAGGAAAGGGCTTATTCGGCTTACACTAGCACACCACAGTTCATCAGCAGAGAAAGTCAGGACTGGATGTTAAGCTGAGTAGAAACCTGGAGGCAAGAGCTGATAGAGCCATGAAGGAATGCTGCTCACTGGTTTGGTCCTCGTGGCTTGCTCGCTCTGCCTTCTAAAACAACTCAGGACTACTAGTCCAGGGATGGCACCACCCACAATGGAATGGGCCCTCTATCAATCACTAATTAAGAAAATGCCCTAAAGGCCCGCCTAGAGCCCAGTCTTATGGAGACATTTTCTTAATCAAAGTTCCCTCCTCTCAGATTGGTTTGCTTCGAGCTGACAAACTATTCAGCACGTTCCCCAAGTTTCTGCATTCATGGTGTTTCATCATTACAACAGTAACCCTAACTAGGATACTACCAGATGCACCATGGGAAGGATTTGGAGAAGGCAAGTTAAGGAGAGGAAGAGGCAGAGGAACCAGGGCAAGGAAAACACAGCGGGACATTCATTTCAGTAGTTCTCTTTCCTTCCAGTCTTTCCCTCAGACTTAGGGCAGCCACTTTCCCCAGGGTACTTTTTGAGCAATGTAGACTTCTTAACCTCCCTGTTCTTGTCTCCACCTCTGGCCGATGTGTTAATAAACAGGAGAAGGATGGTCCATTAAGCAAGGAAAACCCCTAGTGTTGGGTCAATTAGTCAAGCAGCACCCTGGCCTGTTTGGTACTGAGTATGCTTTAGTATCAATTTTTTCTGATGTGTTTGTTTCATGGGGGAGGGTTAAGTATGGAGAGATGTTTGGCAGTGTTTTCTTTTGACTGTGCCAGAGCAGACTGTAATGTAGAGAGTAATGATTGATCTTTTAAGGACAATAATTTGATATGCACTAATAAACTTGTATTCCACTCACCCTGAAAAGTTCTCAGGGAGAACTTCCCCTCGGGATGGAGGTCCTCCAACTCAATGACCAGACCGAGACCACCGGATGCAATCAGCAAGAGGATTTGGTTTATTGTCGGGATACACAGGCACAGGCAACTGTAGTCACTTGGCGCCTTGAACAAGGATGGGCTTTTATAGGATTTTGGGGAGCAGAAGCAAACATACAGAAGCAGATGCATGGTTACAGGGATATAATTGGTGGATTCTAATGTGGCAAGGGTTTAGCCGGGCAAGTTCCCTAGCTACCTTCTTGGAACATAACGGAACCAGGGTGTGGGACCTCTCCCGAGGCTTTTCTCATTGTCAAACACTCCTGTTGCCATGCCTTCAACCATACACATCTTGCTTGGCAGCCGCTGTGTACTCAGTGTTCTAACCTTTCCCTGAACCAGTCATCTTAAGTACAGCCTTGCAAAATGGCGTTACTGCTGCTAAGCTGGGGTCTTTCAACCCCACGTAGCAACACTCATAAAGAAGAGCAGAGCTGTATTTTTTCAGTCCTTTAAAATGCGGCAAAGCAGAATGAGGAACCTTATGAGGAATCTTATTCTTTTTTAAAACTTTCGACCATCTGTCTATGCGGTGTCAAGAGAAATGACTTCTCAATCTTGATGCGCTCTTGTCCAACTTCCAGTAGAAGCATTAGTAAGTAGCAAAAATTTTTAGTTGTTAGGACTTGCCCCCAAGAAACCAAAAAGCGTTAGGTAAAATATTATTTATATTCAAAAGCTTAGGCAAGAACATAGGCTCCAGAGTTGGACTTCTCAGCTTTTAACCTTAAGTGTTTGACTTTTTCATCAGGCACATGGCATTAGACAAATGACTTCCAACTCAGTATCCATTTCTCCAACTGTAAAACACTAATGGGTTGTTATGGAGACTGAGAGAAATACCATGTTCCCATCACAGAATAAGCATAACTAGAGATTGGATTATTTGTAATGGTGACAGTCTACCCTCAGATGCTGGGGGAGTTCAGATTGAGGAGGCTCAAACCTGTCTTTCTTGTTGGGACCCGTGATGGTGCACCATCTCTTCTATTTCATCTTGTCAGGAGATGCTGAGCATGTGCCGGGCATCCCAGAGCTGGGCTCAGTCAGTATGGACCAGAGCCAGAGGGCTGTGGGTTATGTAGTAGCAAGAAACTAAGGTGGAGAACAGGGGAAAACCTTTCCCTCTTCTGTTTCTGAGCCTTTTCTTGGACTATTTTTGGGAGCTCCTCTGCAGGATTTATTAGGATAGACTTGATTTTTTTCCCCTTCAAGTGATAATGAAGCTAAAGTGTTACTCTCAAGTCCATCTTGATTTGAATGCCACCACTATGCTTTTAACCTGTGAGATTGGTCTCATGAAACAGTCATGTAGTCCCAAGTTATCTCTAACAACCACTGCCATCTCTTGTTCCAGGGGTTTTTTTGTGATTAAAAATTGTTTTTAGAAGCTCTGACTGCTAAAAGTTTCAGCAAAATTGTTCATTCTGTGCAGAAGCCAAAGGAGGGTGTCAGGTGGGCATCCAGCCACCTTGCTGTCTTCCTGTCCCTGCAGGTCCTACTGTGAGCACTGAGGTTACAGGCGTGCCTCCCACGCCTGCTTCTTTACATAGGCACTCTAGATTTGAACTTACGTTTATAGGGGAGGGAATCTCTGAGTTTAACACATTAGTGAAAGATATAAATTCATAGTTCGGAAAGTTAGTTCAATAGTCTCACCTCATCTTTAGCTTTCTACATGCTAAGAATTTAGCAGCTGTGTGTGTGTGTGTGTGTGTGTGTGTGTGTGTGTGTGTGTGTGTGTGTCTGTGTTTGTGTACAAGATAGGATCTAAGCAGCCATGGCTAATCCCTTTACCAAATTAGCTTCTGTGATCTAACATTCCACACTGTTTGCCTAAATAAAATTACACACTGCTTGCTTAAATAAAAGACTCCATAGCAAAGCTAGTAGAAGGAGATGGGGCCCTAGTGATTCACAGTTGCCAACTTCCATTCTCGCTACTTCCTTCTGAAATTGGAACACAGTGGAGGCTAAGGTCAAGGCCCACTCCCTCTTCATCTCACATCATTTGGTCACGTAGTGATTCTTGGGTTATGGGTTGCCATTTGTATTCAGTCATCAAGAGGTTATCTGTGTGAATCTGAGTGGTTGGTATGTGGATGGTGATTTGTATGACCACTTGTGTTGACACAGGATAACAAGTAGACTTAAAAGAGGCCTATGGCTATAAGAACCAAAATGAAATGGTAGATTGTCAGGGGCTGAAGGAAAAAGGGGTTGGTGGCTTGTTTAATGGGCAGAGGGATTCGTTTCTGCAAGGTGGATGGGACATGTTCTACAGAGGTTTGTTGATAATGTTTGCACAAGGTCAATGCACTTTACAGTACTCACCTACAGACTTAACATGATTAATGTGGTGAATGCTACACTGTGCATATTTATCTGCATAAAAACTGTTCTGTTTTTAAAACATTAAGATGTTTAAATCAAATAGGTTCCTTGCCTCCCTGCACCCACAGCAAGACATCTGGAGAACAGTTCCAGGAAGCACAGTGGATTTCTACCAAGCTGTCAAGGACCCAGAAGCCATCTGCATTTCTGCTGGGTCATGAGTGAGGTAGACTTGCTTTTGTCCCTAAACAACTGTTCCCTCATCTTCCATTAGTAATCAAATTTTACATGGATTTTCCAGCTTGTCTGGGGCTAACTAGGGTCAAATGGCTAGCTAAGCACTAGCTAATGTGGTAAGACTAGGAAACTGAGTATGATTATGGGTCTAATTTCAGCAGAATCAGAGTTGTGCTTCTTTGGTCTCTTTCCCCATTCTGAAAACTATGAAATGCTGAAAGGCAAAACACATAGATCACAACGATAAAAGCCCCATCGAAATTGGCAGAACCCTGTGTTATTGATTGGAGAAAGGAATGTTTCTATATCCAAGACAATGTACTTTGGATTTTTTGATCCAACAGGTCTATATTCCAATATTAGTATCTGGGTTTTATTCTCTCAGTTGCTTCGTGGACACAAGGTGACTAATCTGTCTTTATTTAATTTTTTTGTTTTTGTTTTGTAAGATTTACTTATTTCTATGTACACTGATATTTTGCCTGCATGTTTGTGTAAGAGTGTCAGATCCTCTGGAACTTGAGTTATAGACACTTGTGAGCTACCATGTGGATGCTGGGAATTGAACCCCGACCCGAAGAGCAGCCAGTGCTCTTAACTGCTGAACCATCTCTCCAGCCCCCGACTAATCTGTCTTTAGCTTTATGCTTTTTTTTTTTTAAGCAAGAGATAGAAAGTAACAGAAAAGAAAACACAGCATCTATGTGAGTCAAGCAAGATTTTCCAACACATCCTTGTCAGTTATGCAGGAAGGTCTCATCGACTAGACCTGTAGGAGTGGTTGCAACCACCTCAGAGAGAGATCAGGTATTTCTTCTGTGTATATCACTGTCCCAAAGAAGGTCAGGGTTATATTAGAAAGGGAGGAGTAATGATGGATATCAGGAAGACGTGAAAGCTTTGGGCTTGTAACAATAGGTAATAAAAAATAAGATAGCTGCTGAAGAGACATTTCAGTGGCTAAGTGTCTTCCCCTTGAGAGGACTTTGGTTCCCATCATTAAACCCGGCAGCTCACAATCTCCTCTAACTTCAGCACCAGAGGCTATTATCCTTCTTCTGACTTAAACATATGAATACAAATATAATAAATCTTTTAAAAATAAGATAAATAAAACAACAACAAACAATAATCACCGTATGTGTTGCTGGATCCAGGGCCTTCCTTGCGCATGTAAGACAAGCACTTACTGTGCTACACTACCATATCTAATAATTAAGTTTAATATTTCTTAGTCCTTTTCGGCTAAACAAAAATTTCCCCCTGGAGGTCCCGCCCCAATTTGCTCCTCCCCCTTCAGCCTGTGGGATTGGCTTTCTCCCACTTCCGGTCGCTGGTCTGAGCACTCCCGCTTCCGGTGTCATGGCAGCCTGAGGTCCCGGGAGTCGGTGCGGGCGCTGCAGGCCCCTCCCTGCGGAGCGGCGGGTCCGGGCGGGGATGTGACGGCGGGCGCCGCGGGCCTGCCTGGCGCGTCGTGTCCGCTCGCGTGTCCTCGCCCCAGCCCGCACCATGGCCGGGTCCGGCTGCGCGTGGGGCGCCGAGCCGCCGCGCTTCCTGGAGGCCTTCGGGCGGCTGTGGCAGGTACAGAGCCGCCTGGGCAGCGGCTCCTCGGCCTCGGTGTACCGGGTGCGCTGCTGCGGCACTCCAGGCTCGCCCCCCGGCGCCCTCAAGCAGTTCCTGCCTCCGGGAACCACCGGGGCTGCCGCCTCGGCTGCGGAGTATGGTTTCCGAAAAGAGAGGGCAGCGCTGGAGCAGTTGCAGGGTCACAGGAACATCGGTAATAGTGGCTACCCCTCATCTCCTCCCCAAAACCCTGTCCAAGCAGGGTCTGAATATGCCTGGCCCCGGGTCTTTGGTCCTTTAGGTGGGAGGAGAGGATCGGGCCTCTCTAGTTATCAGGCTATGCAGATCGCTTTTCAACCTGCTTTTACTCCGCAGTTGTCTGAGGTATACGGTGGAGGTGATTATTACGTAGCAAATGCTTCGTCAAGTACGGTTTGCTTATGTTTCGTCCAGGAGTTAGAAATGCCTCTGCAGTGAAAGGCATGAGTCTGCTAGGTTGTTATGTCTTGAGTGGAAAATTCTGCATCTTTTCCAAATGGAAAATATTCCTAGGGCGATGGCATCATTGTCATCTAATGACATACTAACAACTCACAAGATACATATTTCGTGTGAATTTGGGAGAGGGACCCCGGTATTACGTGGAAGTTCTGGAAGTGTGATATTTAGGAGCAGTACATTTGGTTCAGTAAGATTTTCATGACTCAGAGATTTAGAATGTGAGCATGTTTGGGCCACTGATAGATGAAACTAGTCTTCGTTGTTATTCCCCTTACAAACGGAGAACTTGTAAGCGGTTATAACTTTGGTTAGTAAAGAAACGCCATAGATCTTGGCAAATAGAACCCATGTGTAGCTTGAAGAAAGTCTTTTCTTTTTCTTTCAATAATACTGATTGGCAGAAGAATGTCCTAACGCTAGTGTTGTTTTTCTTTTTTCTTTTTTTTCCTTAATCTTACTAAGTGGTATATCACTGTAACTTTGGTGTTTGACGGGCATTTTTTGCAAGCCTCAGTACTTGATTACATTAGAATTTTATCTGTAATCTATGTGTGTGCATATTTATTTATTTAATATTTAAAGATTTATTTATTTAATGTATGTGAGTACACTGTAGCTGTCTTCAGACACACTAGAAGAGGGCATCAGACCCCATTAGAGATGGTTGTGAGCCACCATGTGGTTACTGGAGATTGAACTCAGGCCCTCTGGAAGAGCAGAGCTATCTCTCCAGCCCCTTCAATTCGCTTTTTCAGGGTTACTTAATATTATACATTTTAAAAATAATTTTATTTTGATGCCTTAAGGGCATATTCACCCACCACTGAGTGTTGAGTTCTTGGTGAAACACCTTGTGCCATATATCGCCATGCCTTATTTTATTTAAATAACCCACCTGTCCAAAGATAGTGCTCACTGGAAAAATAGTGAGGTTTCTTGCTTATCATTGTGATTCTGCTCTGTGGGGTGGGGTTGTGTGAATGTGTCTCTGATTCAAGAGCCTTTGCTGGTCTTGCAGAAGACCTGAGTTGAGTTCCCAGTATTTCTGGTGATTTGGGAGCATACTGCCTCAGTGGCCAAATGACACCGGGGAAATGCTTGAGGAAGTTTTCATTAGACTTTAAAAGAAAAACCTCAGCAGCTGCTCTGGGGAGGAAAAATAAAATAAAGAAAATGCTGTGCTGCTAGTGGTAAGCAACTTGAAGGGGCCGTGGGGAGTGGTCAGGCAACCAAAAGGCCTGAAGAGGAGCCTTACAGAAAGTGTTTGGGAAACGCATAGACAATGCTTACCTCTTTAGCATGTTAGGCCCTTAGACAGGTCATTGACCCACCCAACTGGATTAACTCTTTTTTTTTTTTTTTTTTTTTTTTGAGAGAAGGATTAACTCTTAAGGGGGGGGACAATGTGAAGTCTGTCAAGAGCAACGGTTCTCAACCTGTGGGTCAAGACCCCTTATGGAGTTGAGTGACCCTTTCATAGTGGTTGAAACCATATCAGATATCCTGCATATCAGATATTTACATTATGATTCATAACTAGCATTACAGACAAAAAGTAACAACAAGAATAATTTTATGGTTGGGATCACGTGAAGAACTATGTTAAAGGGTTGCAGCGTTCAGAAGGTTGAGAATCATGGAAGTCGATGGAATTTCAGGTTTTTAGTGCAACACTACCTCTCACAGCAGTCTTGCATGTGCATGTATGTGTGCACACATGAAGATAAAATTCTCTTTAGACGATCTCAAATTTCTATAGAAGAGTTAACTACTTGGGTAGTAAGTTACTATGAATTTGATCTTTTTAAGTATTGTACTTTTTTTCTTCTTCTAGTGACTTTATACGGAGTCTTTACCATACACTTCTCTCCAAATGTGCCATCACGCTGTCTGTTGCTTGAACTCCTGGATGTCAGCGTTTCGGAATTGCTTTTATATTCCAGTCACCAGGGTTGCTCCATGTGGATGATACAGCACTGTGCCAGAGATGTTCTGGAGGCCCTTGCTTTTCTTCACCATGAGGGCTATGTCCATGCAGACCTCAAACCACGAAACATCCTGTGGAGTGCGGAGAACGAGTGCTTTAAGCTTATTGACTTTGGACTCAGCTTCAAAGAAGGCAATCAGGTAAGAAATACCTTTATTTGCCATTGTGGTTTAAAAATCTAATGGTCCAAGCCAAATATTTTTAATGACAATGGTAATTCAGGGACTGAAGGTGTACATCCAAACTATCCACGTGTTCCTAATGTAGCAAATTAAAAGCATTTCAGTGATGCTTTGTGAAAGAAGGACATAAATTTAGGTCAGGTAAGAGTTAGTGAGGCTCAAGGAAGCTCAGAAATTAATAAGCATACTTAGCCCACATAACGCTCTGAAGACTGTCAGCATCTGGTGAGCCGCTGGGTTGCTGTTCCTGTGTCTTTGGTGATGGAACTCTTATTCATGGCTGATGATGGATGTGACTGTCCAGCCATGTCCTTCTTTCTCTACGCTTTATTAGGTTTTTGCAGGGTGTCTTTCTCACCACTGTATAATAGGAAGACATTATCTTTGAAAAAGACTTCTTTTTGAGCAACTGTATGGAACATGTCCAGTTTTCCTGTGCTAACTGTCCAGTTAAGGAACTGAAGAATTATGGTAGATAAGGACTCAAATTCATGGCCTTTTGTCAGTGACCTTCTATACCATTGAAGAATTCATGGTAGAGACGTATGGAAAGTGAGGCACTTATTGGCTATAATGTTTCTTCATCTTCTGTAGGACGTGAAGTATATTCAGACAGACGGGTATCGAGCTCCTGAAGCAGAACTGCAGAATTGCTTGGCCCAGGCCGGCCTGCAGAGTGATACAGAGTGTACCTCAGCTGTTGATCTCTGGAGCCTTGGAATCATTTTACTGGAAATGTTCTCAGGAATGAAACTGAAACATACAGTCAGATCTCAGGAATGGAAGGTGACCTACATGACAGCTTTGCTTTGAGGCTTTGACTCAGTTCTGAAATATTTGCTTTATAATGATAATTTCGGGGGGTCGGGGTTCAGGGAGTCTCTCCTTCATGTTTCTGTATGTTTTTATAGTGCCTTCAGTACCTTACCATTCTATACCTTCAGATACACTGATGACATTGTATCCTCCCAGCTGTTAATCTAGGTCTTGGGGTGTAGTGAGTGTTTGCTGAAATGTTCTCACACATTTTCCCAAACAGGCAAAAGAAATTCCCTTTGTTGACTAAATTAGTTGTATTAACTTTAGAAGTGTTACGAGTGGAATTATAGGTGGTAAGTTAAATAATACTTTAATAATGCCTTATAGTTAAAAAAGAGTACTTTAATGCATAATCTTGCTAAAGTTTCTGAACAATTCCTATGAGGGTAGAGTGGATATTGGCTGCTGTTGTTTTACAGGTGAAAGCTAGAGGCACAGTTGTATAATATAGCTTGTTCCAGGTCACATGCTGGGTGATCACTTCTGCTTCAAGCTTAGAAGCTTTCCCGAGCTCCATTGTACTTTGCATTTATTAATATTTCATAAGCTGTTAAACATTCTGCACTGGCTAGGTAGCTCAGTTGGCTGTGCTGTAGTGGCTACTGCTTTTGTTGTTTCTGGGGAAGCATGGCTCCTAAGTTCCAAACCCCTGACATTGGTGTGAACTCTTTATATGCCTCTATGTTAGGGATTAACCATAATTAGTTTTTAAAATGTATTCTGAGGGTTTATTATTGTGATGGTCTCAGTATTCTTTAGACTTGACATATATGTAAGACTTTGACATTATCACTGCATCTGGCTTTAAAAGCAGTAAGTATTTGAAATTAAATATTTTAATAATAAACATCTAAAGAATAGGTGAGCATTATAGTTTGGTTTGTTTTAATTCCAGTCACTGATTTACAGTTTAGCAATCCTTGGAAGGAATATTTGTCCTTTTTGGTGGGATTGCCTTATGTTTATTTTGGCCCAAAAAGTGTTGCTATGGGCATAAAACCAGTGTCACTTTTTTCTATTAGTATTATTTCTTTAGTGTTAATCTGAATATGGATCAATCATTATATTAGCTTTGAGTGTATTTAGGCCCTTTGCATTGTATCTGCTTGGCCCAGAGCACATCAGAAGTAGGTCACACTCAAATTTGTGTGAAATTTGGAGGTATGACATATACTAATGGCATCTCAAATGCATGTCTCTCTAGATAAATTGTCATAATCTGTTTTATCACCTTATGCAGATTGCCCAGTGGGCATGAGTGTAGATTCTAAAGTCCAACAGTGCCTTACTTTCACCTCCTTCAAAGTTATTTGGGTTTGTCAAAGCATTTACTTAGAAGACTAGTAATATAATATAAGACTACTAACTAAGGCTAAGAAGAAATGTCACACAGTTTTTAAACATAGTTTGTGGTTCATGATAAGTAACCAGTAGATTGTGATGATTGTGGGTCTCTGATCTTTGTAGTTATTTACAAGTTCTGCATTCTGAGTCAGCACAGTTCCTTCTCATGTAGTATTAGTTGCATTTTTGATTCTTATTGTGGATCACAGTGTTAAAGCTATTGGTCCATGATGGCAGGGAGGGCGTGGCCAGGAAGCAGAGAGGTCATTCTAGTGCTTGTTTGGCTGTCACCCTTTTCTCTTTATTCTGTCCCCAAGCTCATGACATGGTATGTAGGCCTTCCCTCTTCTGTAACTATTCTCTGGAAATGTCCCAGCAGGCAAACCAAAGAGGCACCTTACCAGTGTCCTCAGTGATTCTGAATTGACCGTGAAGATTAACCCCACAGTACTTAAGGACAGAGTGCTAGTGCTTATAAATGAGCTGTGAATAACGTAACAAAGGCAGCATTCTCATACGTCCTCCTTTTTCTCAGTGACAGTTTATTTTACCTGAAGACCAAACTTGTCATCAGGCACTGCAACCCACATTGGTTCATAAAACTGCGTCTCGTGTGACTTTAGAGTTTTACCCATTCACTTAGGTGTTCTTAGTGCCAGGCACTGTATTGGGGCCTCTAGAAATTCATGATATGCAGTCTCCTCCAATTAAGATCTAAGCTCTTGAAAGAGGTGTTGCATGTTACTCATGGGTGCTCGTGTTGCCTGTGGCTGCTGCTTAGTAAATGCAAGCTAAGTCGAGTAACCTCAGGGAAACTTTTCTCCTTTTAGGCAAACAGTTCTGCTATTATTGATCATATATTTGCCAGTAAAGCAGTGGTGAATGCCGCAATTCCAGCCTATCACCTCAGAGACCTTATCAAAAGGTATGTTAGATAAGTATAACTTGCTTTGCAGACCTTTGCCAGCTAAAGGTTTTTTCTTTAGTTTATTTCTACTACTATTACTGATTGCCTAATTATATAGCTGCAATTCCCTCAGAGATAGGAATTTTAGCCAGGTGAGGTGGCACACACTTTAATCCTAGCCCTCTAGTGCAGGGGCAGAGGGATCTCTGTGAGTTCAAGGCCAACCTGGTCTACAAAAAGAGACCTTGTTTCAAACTGAACATCATAGTGAGATTTAGGGTCATCTTTCACTGTTTTTATGTGATGTTAAAGAGAGCCAGGCACAATGACACATGTCTGTATGCCCACTGTGTTGGAGCTGAGGCAGAACTACTGTATAGTGGAAGGATACACTGAGCTACATGTGAGGCATTGTCTCAGAGCAATAAATGAAGGTGAAGGTATTTCGTTTTTCCTTCCTGTCGTCTGGCTCCTCTTCCTTGTTTTCTTTTGTTGTCCCCTCGCCCCATCAGTCTCCGTCTCTCCTTCTGTCTGTCTGGTCTTCTCCCATTTGGATCATTTAAATTTGATTTGTTTTACACTGGATTTTCCATGGATAAGTGATTGGTTATTTTAGTCTTAGTTTCTGGGTTACTCTAGCGCTTAAGATTTCCAGAGGCTCGTTTGTAGTTACCTGGTGTGTGCAGTAGGCCCCTGTAGTTTCATCTGCTGTTTAAAATTGGCTTGCTTTATTTCCCAGTGAGTTATCTGTGTGGCTTTTGTGGTGTTTGTTTGCTTCCTACCTTATTTTCTCTCATTTGTTAGCTACACACTTGTTTTTTATTCTCTACCTTCTTATAAATGAATGCCCATATCATGTGAGCATTATTATTATTAATAGTCTGTTTCTGATGTTAGAGAATTTTGCATAAAATGGCTTTAAGATTAGGGGAATTTGGCAAGATTCATTTATCCCATCACTTTTTTTGGTTTTTATGTTTGTTTTTTGTTTGTTTCTGTCTTTAAATTGTGCTGCTATAATCTGGGTGGTAGTGGCACTTACCTTTAATTCCAGCAGTCAGGAGGCAGAGGCTGGTGGATCTCTGTGAGTTTGAGACCAACCTGGTCTACAGTGAGTCCTCTGACATCCAGGGTGACACAGGGGAACCCTGTCTCGAAACAACAACAGAGTTGTGCTCCCATAAGCACTGCTGCCGTGTGTGCCCCAGTTCCTGCCTCACCTCTTAGAGACATCACATCAGAGCTGCTCTGTGTCAGAAAGGCCTCGTGGTGTATTGCACTGTGGCTCAGCTGGCCTTCCACAGGGATGGTTGGGCAGTGCATGCTAATAGAGGTAGTACCGACGTGACAGTGAGCCCTCTTTCCTGATCGTTTCCTCTCAGAAGACCTGGCAGTGTTCATAACGATCTGTTGTGTTTTAGCATGCTTCATGATGACCCAAGCAGAAGGATCCCTGCTGAGATGGCCTTGTGCAGCCCATTCTTTAGCATTCCTTTTGGTAAGTTGTATCTGTCATCCCCACACCCACCCACCCCACCCAGCCCGGTCTTTGGCAGTCATCTGTGTATATTCTCAGGCTCCTTATTTAGTCAGCTTATCAGTTTGCAATGGTTACTGAAGCATACTGTCATCGACTTCCACAGCCCCTCATATTGAAGATCTGGTGATGCTTCCAACTCCAGTGCTCAGACTCCTCAATGTGCTGGATGATGACTACCTTGAAAATGAAGATGAATATGAAGGTTAGTGCTTCCCAAAGTATACTGTAGTGTTTCTCTGGTACACACAGACTGATGTTTGTGCAATGTACACTTTATTCCTAGGACTCATTTTTTTTCTCTAAACAAAAAATTTAAAAAGACCATTTGTTTTAGTTAGGGTTTTACTGCTATGAAGAGATAGCATGACCAAGGCAACTCTTATACGGACAACATTTAATTGAGACTGGCTTACAGGTTCAGAGGTTCAATCCATAATCATCAAGGCAGGAGCATGGCAGTGCCCAGGCAGGCATGGTGCAGGAGGAACTGAGAGTCTGTCTACATTTTGTTACATTTTGTTCTGAAGGCAAACAAGAGACCACTGGCTTCCAGGCAGCTAACATGAGGGTTTTAAAGCCTACTCCCACAGTGACACACCTCCAACAAGGCCACACCAACAAATAGTGCCACTTCCTGGGCAAAACATATCAAAGCACCACACTTTGAACTCTGGGATGTGTAAAATATTCACCCTTTTTGATTCGTGAGCCATTTGGACTCTCTGATGTGACAGATCCACAGAGATTTACCCCTAAGATTCTGTCTCTGATCCGTCTTCTCTGTCCCTTCTCTGTGCTGCCATTTCCCCTCTTTACCTCTGCCTTTTGCTTTTAACAACTTTTTCATTCAGGACACATTCACAGTTCGTGTGGGACTATTTCTTATTTTTAATGCAAGAGAGACATACATACAAGATTCCTCACTTTTACCATTTGAGCCGTGTCATTTCATTGAGGGAGCTGCCCTGGGACTGTAAACTGCAGAGGCCCCCGAATCCCTGCACCTAGGCTAGGATGAGTGCAGGTTTTCACAACAGAGGTCACGTCTGAGCTCAGCAATCAGTTATCTAAAAGTTAAATGGGTGCAAGAATATCAAGAGGAAAGTTTGACCTTTCAGAGAACCGTAGTTTGGAATGATCGTATCTTTCTTGTTGGAAACAGTTGGTTAAAGTTATTAACAGTGACCAGTGTGCACATATCTGATGTGCTAGCTTTCTCTGCTGAAGAATTGGATCTTGTTCATGAGCTGCTAACACTGCTAGCATCCTTGAAAGAATGCTTAGTGGCACCCAGTAAACATTTATGGTAGAAGAAATCTAACTACATTAGTTCAAACCAGAATGCTGCGTCTTTGTTGCCTAGCACTTAAACAGTGAATACTGTGGGGGAATAGGAAAACAAATTTTGGATGACATTGCTTGAAAAAGTCCACATCAGCTGTGAGAAATACTCAAGGTAAATGAGATGTAAACAGTATTGTATAATACCTAAAAGTTTTGAAATAGTTAGAAGTCGTCTGATTGGAGATGCTGGGTAACTTCTTGAACATTGTAAACTGTCCAAGAGTAAACAGCCATAAAACAAATGAGAAGATTTCATTTAGTAATATGGGAAATTGTCCAGAGAGATGGGTCGGCAGTCACCCACAGGGCAGCTCATAATGTTCTTGTATCTCCAGTTCCTAAGTATCCTATGCCTTCTGGCAAAACACTCATAAACATAAAATAAAAAAACCAGAAAGATTAAAGTTGAAAGTTTTACTTGAAATACATAAAGCGCATTTGCTTGTAGATACTGATAACCCTGGCAAGCGACAGAAAGAACTTCACAGTACTGGTTGCCTTCAAGAGGAGAAACAGAATAAAGTTGGGAAGTTGTTTTAAATTTTGAATTATTTAACTGTAATGTGTTTAATATGTTAAACACAGACTATTAAATAAAATTGTTAATGCATTGAATTTATAATCTTATGTTTCATTTCCTAAGGTAAGGAAAATAACTTCATTGCTTAGCTATGTGTCACTGAATTCTCAAGTCATAATTACCTGCTGTGTTATTTTATGACCAGATGTTGTAGAAGATGTAAAAGAAGAGTGTCAGAAATATGGACCAGTGGTTTCTCTGCTTGTTCCAAAGGAAAATCCTGGCAGAGGACAAGTAAGCAAATTTGTTTACAATTGCAGAATTATTTGAAGATTATTAAATTAAAGTCTTGTATTAACTGGCTCTGTGGGAAGGTGTTCGTAAGACTTTTGCAGTATAAGTGATCATTACTTTCTTACCTTTATACCTTCCTTAAAGTTCCACAATTTATATGAGTTTTTAAATTTTATTATAAAAAAGACTAGTCTACTTTCGAGCCATTGTAAACAGTGATACTAACTGAATTGTGTGTTAATTTCAGTTAGAAAAACTCTTTGGTTCACTTTGTTCTGATTAAGTAAACTTAGAAAACCAGCTGGGTCCTGTCCTAGTGCAGTAGGAATGACTAGTGATCCTTTAAAGACTTAAGCATGCTGGATGGAGACTCGTGCCTGAGTTGGGTCTCTGTGACCAGCCTGTGACAGTGCTGACTCCTCTGTCAGTTGTCTGTGTGAAGACCACTCACAGCATTCTTGGTAGAAACTTTCTCTCTAATCGATTGCATGGCAAAGAGGACAAGAAAATGCTTTATCTAGATTATTTTTACTTTTGGAGAAACAGTATCATTTTACTACATTTTAAGGTTTCTCTTGTCCTCACTTTTACCATTTGAGCCATGTCATTTCATTGAGTGAGCTGCCCTGCGGCTGTACACTGCAGAGGCGCCTGAATCCCTGCGCCATGGTGCTCCTTACCCCAGACTGTCTCCCACCGGAGGTGCTGTCCTGGAGACGCAGGGCTCCCACTGGAGGGCTGCAGTCACTCTAGTTATGTACCTTACCGAATCCTCGTGGTCCAGCTTCCTGAGCACTAGGATTCCAGCATGTGCCACCATGCCTGCTGATTGTGTTCATGTCACAAAGATTACTGGCAACTAAAAAACCAGCGAGAGCTCTTAGGATAGTCTAATACTGCTAATCTACTAGCATTAACATTTGCCGTATTCATTGTCAGGAGCATGCTAAATATAGCCGTGATGTTTTGTCTGTTAGCCAGTATCTTATTACGTTCTAAGCACTTGGCTTAGAAAAGTAATCAAATCAAAGCAAATTTAACAAAATGGAGATAAGTGCAAGAGAGAAAGCTAGGTTGAGGAAGTGTGTTGCTTTGGAAGTGCTAGGTCAAGGTAGATGGCCCTTAGGAGTGGGTGGTAGGAAAGGGCATTCTAGGAAGGCTGCATCCCAGCCAGGATATGAAGGGCATAAGGAGAAGTCAGATAAAACAAACTGCAAATCCCGCCAGTCCCGAAGTCCCTTGGTATTCCAGGCACACTTCAGGAAGGTAGTTTGGCCAGCAGAGAGGAAAGAGAACTGGTAAGATGTGACCCTCACTGGAGACTAGTCACAGATCAAGGTGCAGCTGGTTAGGGCACGGAAAGAACATTCGAAGTCAGCATCCATGCCATCTGATTTAGTACCAAACCCAGTGTGAGTGAAACAAACTCAGACCAGAAAAACGGCAACATTTTCAGGAGAGAAGTATTCAGTTCGGAGTTGATATGAAAAAAATCTTTATTAGTATGAGGAAATTTGCCAACTCTACGAAATTTTTCTAATCTATTTATTAGTTGGTAAAGCCAGTTTTTATTAAAAGTTTTCATTACATTCTTATTGTTTGTGTGCGTGTCTGTATACCATGGCGTGTGTGCGTGTGCGTGCGTGTGCGTGCATGTTTGTGTGCTGTGGAGGCCTGAGGAGTTCCTTCAATGTTAGGAATCATTCCCAATCACTCTTCCTCTTTATACTTACTGAGACAGGGTCTCAGTTAAACCCAGAGCTTTCCAGTGTGGCTAATCTTATTGGACTGGCTTGTTCTGGGAATCCCGTCTCTCTGCTTTCAGAGACTGGAATTCACACAAGTTGCTATACCAGCCTATCATTCCCCATGGGTTCTTGGGATCTAGTCTCTAGGCCTCACTTTGGTAGGGCAAGCACTTTAACCAGTAAGATGTCTCTCCAGCCTCTTTTATATATTAAAATTAAGGCATGTTTTATCATTGGGTAATTACATTGTCTTTAAGAATAGTGTATAGCTTAGAAATAGTTTTATGGAAGGAGAAAAATTGGTACCATCTCTCCATTTTCATATATATTATATATATATATTTTTCTTCCCATCAGAGGTCTAAATTCCTTAGGTTTTATGTTCCCCATCATGCTTAACAGAATACTTGTTTAAGATGAAGTGACCAGGGCATAGGTCACAAGAGGCTTGGTATATTAATGAAGGGGCTGGAGATTGGCACAGATGGGAAAGCCCTTGCTGTACAAGCATGAAGACCCTTTCAAATCAGCAGTATCAATGTAAAAAGCACTGTCATGCTCCTGCAGTCCAGCACTGAGGAACTGGAGTCAGCAGACCTGGGCCTTGTTGACCATCCAGTCTAGCTGGTTGGTGAGCTCTGGTTCATTGAAAAATGCTGTCTTTTAAAAATAAGGTGGAGAAGTGATTGAGGAAGACACCAGTCCTCAACCTCTAGCCTGAACTGTACTTGTACACAGGCACGTGTATCTATGTGTGTACACACAGACAGGCACAGGCACACGGAAAACTATTCGAAATTTTTCTTTTATATCTCAAGGAGAAAATTGAGCTTTTTTTTCAAATGAGAGATGGGTTCTTGTGAAAGTAGAGGTAAGAACTTGGAATGTATGATGACCACAACATTGCGAGTCTGAGGTCCACATCATTAAAAAAAAAAAAAAACTTGAAATGTACCTGGATTTGTAGGTAGATTAATTTGAGGAAAACATACAAAAGAAAATGTATATACGAGTTAGGCATAGTGGTTACATGCCTGTCACTGCAGCATTTGAGTGACGGCCTCAGTATAATTGCAGGATCCCACAAGGTGGCAGGAGAGAGCTGATGCCTGAGAGTTGTCCTCTGACCTACACACACACACACACACACACACACACACGTTTTAACAAAATCCCCAGATGATACACAGTCATGCATTTAATAGCAGGAAATATGTGAGAACTGTATCTCTGTGGTACTGTTGCTCTGCAAACTGATACACAGCATACTTACGCTTACATGATAAAGCCTAGGCTGTACGATGCACTCTGATGTTGCTGGGCTACAAACCTGGAGTACTACTGCCCTGAGTACTGTAGGCAGCTGTAATACACTGGAGCACAGTAAAAACCCCAGGCAAGATGAAGTTTCAACTCTATTATAACCCTAGGGGACCAGTGTCTTACATGGTCTTTCATAGATGTTAGTGGCCTGTGGCTGGGTATATAGTAAAGGGATAGGTAAAAGCACTGATCTAAATCCAAAGTCACTGTGGTGAAATGACATTGTCTTCTCTAACCTCCTTCAGGTCTTTGTTGAATACGCAAATGCTGGAGATTCCAAAGCTGCTCAGAAATTGCTGACTGGGAGGATGTTTGACGGGAAGTTTGTTGTGGCTACATTCTACCCGCTGAGTGCCTACAAGAGGGGATATCTTTATCAAACCTTGCTTTAATCAGTAACCTAAGGACTATTTCCTGTTTCTCCTCTTCCATTTCTTGGATTATTGTATTCCACAGCTGAATGCAGGAGCACCCTCTCCCCATTTTAAAGGGTACTTGTACATTTATTATCCTACCAATGTGCAGCCTTTGCCCAAACAGTGACCACATTGCAAACACGGCACTGAGTAGGACAAGACCTCTCAGCTATACATTGAGGGGGTTAGAGCACCCATGTGGGCACCCTTTATTTGTGCAGTAGGGCGGGTGCTGCTCTTTACTATGTAACCTAAAAAGATGTCATTTCATGTGCTGATGAAGCAAAGACGAGTCATTTGTCATAGTGAATATTATTAACAAATCTGTTAGGGCTGGTGACATCACAGAATGTTTGTTGTGTTGTCAGGTGTATCTCCTTGTTACTCTAGCTGGCACTGGATGCTCTAATAACGTTAAGTCATTGTCAAGCAACAGTTACCTACCGTGTTCTTAACAATGAGTTGTGAATTTTTCTAAAGGAGTGCTGTAGGACTTAATATTCCTCTGAAGAAACTGCAGTGAGCCTATCAATGTTTTTAAAATTACTATTAAGGCTTTTAAAATAGAAAGCTGATGCTTGATCTTGCACAATTTTTATGTCTAGTGTGTATGCTTGAGTGGGTGTGCAGGTGTGGAAGACTGGAGAAGTCTGAGTCAGTGTACTTGACAGTGTGAGTCTTGTGTGCTAATACAGTCTGTAACCATTTCCTCCTTCCAGTTCACACTTGAGAGACTTGGGCTATGGGTTTCTTGAAAGTTGGTGTGACAGATAGAATGTAAATGACAAAGGAGTTCATTACTGTAAAATGTAGAACAAAGTGGTCTAGACCAGGGTTCCACGCAACTCTTCGAAGTGACTGGAACAAAGAAAGTGTGGGTACGTGCAAGCTACCCCATTCTCTACTTCAGACCCAAGACTGGCTCATCTCTTTTGTACTGAACCTCTTGTGATAATTGTAAAATTTTTCCAGATGTGATTCTTTTCTGCTATAATGAAATTGAAGTGGGTCAGAAAAAAAGGTAGATGCACAGAGATAGGACAAGAGAAAGCTGTGGAGAAGGCAGCTAACCACGGACGCTTCTCCCTGTCTGCCCTGCCTTGTCCTTCCCCTTGGCTCTTGCCACTGCAGTTGGAGGGCTTTTGACTGAAAGGGAGGGAAGAAAGGCCGACGGGTTTTAAGGTGGAAGTAGGAAAGAAGAAAACGCAGTTTCTAAGAGAATAATAGCAGTCTAGTGTGTCCTTGATAGAGGCCGCCTGCTGTCATGTGGGCTGAGGAGTGTGAGCGTGCAGTCTTCCTCTCCCGCAGTAGAGCGCCTGGGAAGGCGTACACTTAGGAAACGTTTGTAAAGCACTGGTCATGCAGATAACCCACAAGCTGTATATCTGTTACAGAATTTTCCTGTTCCTGACCTGGATGAAAGGTTATTTATTTATTTCCCTTAGGGAAGAGTGTGTTTCTTTTCCTGCTGGCGGCCTGCTTATGTAGTCTCTTGTTCATACTGTTCAAGTTCCTGAGAACGCCATTAAAACTTGCATTTTACAGGATGAATTATTTTACCCTGATTAGACATTTACTGTCCAACATTTGTTAGCATAATCAAATTTTTCAGAGCTCCCTCTTATGAAGTTAAATTTGGTATAAGGGGATTTAATGATGAATTACATCTGCTCTTATGTCATGGTCCCTGACGTGTGTCTTAGGAAGAAGGCTTTTCCAGGGGTTCATTGGGTGGTTGGTTTTCAAGTCAGACTTGAGGAACATAGAATCAGGACTGTAAAGTCCTAACGAAGCTTTCCTAAAACATAACTCTTTACATGAGGAGCCGCTTCCGTGTTCATCAGTAGCAGGTCTCTACATCTCTACTGATGAACACAGGCTACAAGTGAATTCTTTTAAAGGGCAAACATGTTCCCGTAGCTCATAAAAAGAGATCCTTGCAAATAAACTGCAGGTAGGCGTCCAGGCTTATCATGCAGTGTGCTGCTAACTGCTGTGCTCACAGCATTCTGTGAGCCTCATCCTTGCTGACGTGCTTACGCGTGTGTAGTGTTTGACACTGTAGACTTGTTACAGGCGATGCTAGCTAGATTTTAAGGGAGCTGAGGAAGTAAGTGGGTAAGCCCAAGTAATTACATTGAATTCATTGAATTAAATCGTTTATATTGAAGCCACAGACTTGAAAACAAAAGATAACCTACTATGATTTAAACATTGTTTGATAGCTCTTAGCCCATTTTACCAAAGTGGACAGCTGCAGATTCCTCCTCCTCTGATGCTATCAGGACTTTCATTTTAATATCTTTCTTAAACTGGGACCAAATAAATACTACAAAAGATGCAATTTTCACAATAAATATATGCACAGGAATTTTAGTTCTTTGAAGTTATTGAAAAACCTAGAATTCTCTTATTAAGGGGTAATGTAAAGAGGTGAGATTTCATGTTACTTCGTCCCTTTCTTTGGGGGCAAATTTTATCTCAGGTAGTTTTCTCTCCCTGTCTTAAGGTTTGTGCTTCCTTCCCTCTTACCTTCTTAGGTTCTTTACTCTTCCAAGGCGCTGCTATATGGGGGCACAGGAGTGGATTGCCCTCGGGGAAATTTTGGGTTCTTAGAAGTATTTGGAGGAAGCAACTTGGAGCCATTCTCAAAACTACCATACTGTAGTCAGAAGAGAATGGACACCCCAGGGCGTTGTTGCCTGCATTTCACCATAAGTCTGCGTTTATTATTATGACTGGATACCCTTCTTCCTGTGTGACCATTGGCACAGCGTTTCTCTTTGGGACCTCTTCCTTTCTGCTATCCCTTGAGCTAAATTTATGGCTGCTTTTAGAACCAAATGCCTAACATAGTTTTACTCCTCTGTCTCTGTTTTATGAGAGCAGTGTGGCCTTGTTGCCATGTGGCTGCTGAAGAGTGCCGAGGTGTGTGAGCCCGCCAACAGCTGCTGCCCCCGAGAGAAAGGTGTGGGGTGTCAGAGACATAGGTTTCTCTCTCTCTCTCATACTCTAGGCTTTCCTCAGGTGAGGCCTCAGTTAGAGTACCTTAGGAGCAGGGTTAGAGCCATGTGTTTCGTGGCTTTTGTGAATTGAACAGAGGCAGGCGGCTGACAACCTGGCGTTGTTCTTGGTAGTTCTCACTCCAGTTAGGCGATTTTATTTTCAACAGTCGACCAAAATGAGCGTCACCGTGCCCACCGGGTGGGAAGTGTAACAGCGCAGTGGGTGAGGGACACACGGGTAACCATGCACTTTACGTAGACTCTCACCAAGGGGTACAGGCTGGCCTGTTGACATTAGGGTGCGGGTTGTGACTTTCCATCTGTTGGATGTGTAGCTAAGGTTCTGGGCAAGCGCCATGTGTTTGCTGGCAGATAACTAAACTCATCTGGCTGAAAGCTCCAGGGATGACTGACTGCATGGTCGCCTTCTTCTTGGAATAACTTGGATTGATTTCATGTGAGTCCAGAATTCCCTTGGCTTACTTTAAAAAAAAAAGTATAAAACGATTCCAGTTTGACTTATTTCAGAATTGGCATATTGATGGAAAGGCCAGTTATCTGTCACCTCTAATTCTGGGATCTAGTTTCATTTATCAGGTCCCTTCCTCAACTCTTATTGCTCCAGATCTCTATTTCTTATAAATCGTGGTCACTTACACACCAGTCCTTGGTCACTGCTAGCTCAACAGAATCCCGATTTCTTGAGGTGCTCAGCAAGTCACCTTTCGTTGCCACAGGGTTTGGCACTCTCTACTTGGCATCGCCCATCTCCCCAAGTACACGCTGCTCTTGTTAAGGCTCTGTCACGTGGAGCTCATCTGGTATGTTTACATTTTAGATTTTGGCGGGGTTGGGTATTCGAGACAGGGGTTCTCTGTGTAGCCTTGTCTGTCCTGGAACTAGATTTTAGATTCTTAATCATGGAGAAACTCGGATATTTTAGTTTTTAGAGTGTCCCCATTTTTTTAAAAATGAATTTTGATCCTTTCTCTACCTTATACCACAGAATGGATTTCATGATTTTTATCCTTGCCACCTCCCCCAGATGGTGTTCACCAGTGACTAGTGCTTCATTCTATGACAAGCAGTTGGCAGGTACTAGGTATTTAAGAAGGTAAACAATTTAGAGTATTTTTGCTATGACTTTATAGGAGAAATGAGCTGTCAAAGAAATATGTGCAAGTCAGGGAGCATTTAGGATAGAAAGTTTTTGGAGACAGGGTTTTGCCGTGTAGCCTAGACAGGCCTCCAGCTCAGGATCTTCTGTCTCGGCCTCCCAAGTGCTGCTTGTCACAGATGTGCACCATCTTGCCTGGTTCTGTCAGGAAACTGTTTAATAGATGGTTATTTAGGTGAGTTTTCAGGATGTAAGACTTAACACAGAAGTTTACACACATTTTGTCGTCCTGATAAAAACTTCATTTTCCATACTCAGCACTTTCCGATTCTCGTGCTGCTTATGGGAATGGTTGTTTTAAGTCTGCTGTATGTGTGCCTTTCAGAGAGTCACTATCATGGCAGGTGTTTTGCTGGCACCATTCTAAATGCGGGAGTTCCTGGGAACCTCACTAAATGATTGCCTGAGTATGAAACTGGGTAGCAGCTGTGGTAATGCAAAGAAAAATTGGTGGCTCTTTTGAAGGCGTGTGTGTTTGGTGAACTGAGTTCTAGTGTTTAGTGGAAAGGCAGCCACGCTTTTACTTGCCTTACAGATCATTCATCTCTGTTGTACAAAACACAGCTGATTCTGCTCTGCTTCTCTGTTAAAGCAAAGCAGGTTACGTTCTTGGCAGAAGACTGGAGTTGTTTGTTTCTTACTGAGAGCCTGTGTAAGCAGCAGCTTCTGATTATCAGTGAGCAGGTTCTTCCCGTCTCTCCATCGCGCCTCTTAATATTCACAATCTTAAGACAGCATCCAGAAGCAACATGCGTATGTTGACTCTTAGTGACTTGAATGACTTTCAGCTGTGTTACTCTATTAGGTAGCCATCCGAAGGCTATCAAAGATTGATGTGAGCAGAGAGGAGGAAAAACGACTCCCTTCCCGGTGTCAGCAATCTTCCACGTAGAGGTCATGGTCTAAGAATCTAAACTTTTTAACCTGTAGTCTAAAGACATTGCCTTCCTTATGCATTCCTCATCCTTGTTTCCCCAAAAGATTGTTGTCAGGGTTTGTGAGGCCAGGTTAAATACCCAGATCAGTCTCTCCTAGTTATTGAATTCCAGCCCTTGTGTACTTGGTGTTCACTACTCTTCTTGGGGATCAGTCTCTGAGAGAAACTGGGGTCAGCCACCCCGTCCTCCTAATGCACGTGGGGTGTGTGTGGCATTCGTGTACACTAATGCACTTAGAGCACCTTGTGGAAAGGGGCGGGGCAGGGTCTATCAGTAAAACTTCGTCTGCACTTCTGTGAGCCCCGGAGTATAAAGCTGTCACATTTCCCCACACGATTTACTTTTCACCCTTAATTATTTTTGAAATATCTTGAAATACTCTAACATTCCTTAAGTAGTGCCAAATCTAGGGTAGAAGGTCCCCCCCATCCTCAAAAGGCCTCCGTCTTTTTGATCTTTTTGTCATTCTTAGAAATTTATGATCAGTACATTTGAATAGTCTGCTCTCTAGACTTGGTCAGCACTGGAGTGGTCAGTTGTGAATATCAAAACCTACTACTGTTTTCCTTTGGAGACGTGGAATTGCCATTTTGGGCACAGAAGGTCCTGTTTAAGCAACATGTGACAGATCACCTAAACCAAAGCCTGCCGTAAGGGGCGCCGACTCCCGGTGGTCACCATCACCTCCATCGCTGGGACAGGGCCGTGTCAGTGCACAGTGAGTGCTGTCTGTAGTGTCTTTCTCTACCCGGGGTCTCTAGCGTGTCACTCTTCACATTTCCCGAATCCCCGATGCTAAGATTCTGTTTTGTGGTGTTTTACTGCTCGTGTGTGATTGGTTATTGTTTTTTTAATGTTGTTTGTTTGTTTGAACCAAGTGGGACTATAAATGTAGATAGATGTGTTTTAGTACCAAGATGTTCTTTTTTCAAAGCCCTAAATTTCTGATTTCATTATCAGTCTTCAGATGTCTATTTTATTGCTGAGGAGCAGAGGACTTTATTTCCACCTCCCTATAAAGTGTGAGCACTGTGTTCAGCGAGCTGCATTGTGTGCTTTAGCTGAGAACTTCTCTGTAAACACAGTTGCCTTGTTGAGTTTCGTTGTAAACTGACTCGCCATGCGATGCACTGTTGATAGCTTCCTGATGTGTGGTGGACAAGAGTGATAAAATAAAGCTTACAAAGAAAAGACGTGTTCTTTTATTTCTTTTCCTTCTTTTAATGAGCAGGCATTCCGTGTAGCTCGGCTGGCCTTCAGCTCGCTCTGTAGCTGAGGCTGGCCTTGAACTGGCTATCGTCCGGCCTCTACCTCCCGTGTGCTGGGATTGCAGGTGTGCTCCACTGCCCTAATTCTATTTCATGTTTCTAACAGTACACATATCAAGCTCATCTAACAAGCAAATGTATTTTATGCTTTAATCTTTATTACAAGCAACCATTAATAATTTTTCCCAGGCTGGAGAGATGGCTCGGGGATTTAGAGCACTGGCTGCTCTTCCAGAAGACCTGGGTTCAATTCCCAGCAACCACATGGTAGTTCACACAGATAGATATAGGGAAAACACCAGTGCACATCAAATAAGAGCTGAGAAATTAAAAAATAATAATTTTTCCCAGCCCGAGGCCCTAGGTTTAATTCACGTTAGAATTTCCCAGGAATGGACATGTGTGTCAGTGACTTGTGTTTGCTGCTCTTTTACAGGACACAGACTTGGCTCCCAGCACCCACAAGACTCTCATAACTGTGTAACTCCAGTTCCAGGGTTGGTACTGCCCTCTCCTGGCCTCTGTGGGCAGCAGGGATACATGTACATATATGTACACACTCATATACACACACACACACTTTCCCTGGAAATCATATGACGGAGGGAAATCTGACCCCCACAGGCTATCATTTGATGCCTATGTATGCACAGGCATGCATACATGTGCCATAAATAAATGGCACCAAAGGAATAAAAGAACGTATATATTTAACTTTGGTAAATAGTGAACCAGATTGACAGTACTGGTATGTAAGTTTTTAATTTTAATTGTAGAAAGATGTTAATGATAACGCAGCAACATCCCAGTTCAACAGAAACCATAGTTGGGAGATTGATTTACTAACCCTGTGTTTGATCAGATTGGATAGCTTTAGTCAAGTGGTGTTATTTTGACAATAGTTGTATGTTTATGAGGAGCAAATGAAATGCCATGGTAGTATAGTGACAGCCCTTTGTGAGAGCTTGTCAGTAAGGTGGCAGACACGCTGCAGAGTTCAGATACTTAATGTTCTGAGATTCAACAGCTCAGGAAACTGAGCTATAATTTTCTATAGTTTAGGAGAGACATTGGCACCTTTAAAAAAATAATAAAGACAATGATCTGATTGATAAATTTCAGGGAAAAGCAGATATATCTTAAAGGGACATCAAGAGCTCCAACTAGAGATTTTGTGTGTTGAAATTGGCGGTTCTCAGACCACACATCAGAATCAGCTCCGAGAACTTTCTAGAATACATTTACTTTGCCCTGCTCTTGGGTTCTGACTAGGTCTGTGGGAGATATGAAGCTGCATTTCTCATGTATTCCTGGTTACAACTGCTTGCCTGGAGCCACACTTAGAACTATTGAGCTTTTGTTCTAAAGGCAACACTGGTTATGGGATAGAAAAGCAGGAACACTTACTTCACAGGCTACCTGGCCCCTCTGACAGTGGTAACTACAATAGCAACTATTCAAACCATCTTCAAAATGCAGTATCTGCCCCCACTTTACCTTCTGAGGAGTGTGCTCATGGGTAGTGGGTATGGGTGTAGGGGCGCTGTGCAGAGGTGGCATGCATGTGTGCATCCTTTGTTAACCACCCTTCCCCCTTAGTCTTTGAGAAGGGTCTTTCGACCAATCAGTCCCACAGCTTGCTAACATAGCTGGTCTGGTTGGCCAGCTTTGCTCTGGGGAATCCCTTGTCTCTGCCTTTTATGGTTGGAATGACAGGTGAGCTGCCACACCCACCCACTGTTTATGTGGGTTCTGGGAAGCCCACAACCTTTCACCCTACAGCATAAATGCTTTGACCTCTGAGTCGTCTTCCCAGCTTTCATGTTGTGTTCTTTGTATCACTGCTAGATTGGCGAGGCACAGGGCCTGCTCTCCAGTGCTGCATCCAGTGAGGAATGAGACCAGTTATGAATAGCCCCTGGACATCCACGGGGTCCCTGGCAGCTGGCCCTACCAGAGCCATCCCCGTGTTCTGGAGGGCAGGTCTGTGAGTGGCATGGCTATCCACAGGTCTCTGTCTCTTTTGCTCCTCCCCTGTGCTTCCTGGATTCGATTTTTGTGAGTCCTAGGCGTAAGATAGCATTGCCCACTAAGCCAGGCATCTAGCTAGGATGAACAGGTTTGCCATCTGCTCTGCTCTTGACTGATATTAAAAACGCCACCACCACCAAGGTGTCTCTTTGCCCATTGTCAGGGGGGCAGGTTGGTTTGGTTTGACACACATACACACAGAGAAAGAGAGAGAGAGAGAGAGAGAGAGAGAGAGGAGAGAGAGGGAGGGAGGGAGGGAGGGGGGAGGAGAGAGGGAGGGAGAGAGAGAGAGAGAGAGAATGAGTTTGAAGTCAAGTTGGAGAAGTAGCTTGGATAGAGAGAGAAAGGTAGAGTGTAGTATAATTCTGCCTCACAGTTTTGGTCACACATTAACTGACCTCAGCAAGCCTCTTGGTCTCTTATGTAACACGGGGATAATACATTCATAATAAAATTTACTTGATGAAATTGGGAAGACAACACAAGCTGATTTACAGGAAGTACCCCAGGGGTGTTGTCTCATGTCCTGTGTGTCCTGTCACTGCACCAACTGTCCCTCTTAGTCAAGCTTCAGGTTAAGCTTTCTTTCTTTTTAAAAATTAATTAGCTCGTTAATTAATGTGTATGGGACTTTTGTCCACATGTATGTCTGTTCATCACATGTGTGCCTGATGCCCTCAGAGGCCAAAAGAGGACATCAGATCCCCTGAGAGCTACCAGGTGGGTGCTGGGAATTTAACCTCTGACCTCTGGAAGAGAAACCAGCGCTCTTAACCGTTGAGCCATCTCTCCACTCCCTAGGTTGAGTTTTCAAACCACATCTTTTGAAACCTGCTTTTAATTCCCTCAGTGGCATCTCCGTGCTTTGTGACAGCATTGCTTTAGCCGGCAGCTCATGCTGACTGATATGTGGGACATCTCTAATACCAGATTTATTACTTGTTAACATTCCTGTGGTTTCCGTAAAGCTTGTATCTGGAAAACTCCACTTTCAAAGACTTACTTTATTTTTCATTCTGTGTGTTTGCTTGTGGGTATATGCACCCCATGGATGCCACCGGGTCATGTTGCCATGGCTCTGGAGTTACAGTGATCGACTGTGAGCTTGCTCAGTGTGGGCTCTAGGAACTGAAATCAGTCTTCTGTCAGGGGAGTACATACTTGCAATTGCTAAGTCATCTCTCTAGCTCCCTAGACAACTCATTATTAATTAGAAGTATGGGTACTACGTCATCTGCAATAGATTCAGAAACATAGTTGTTCATGATTTTTTTTCTCTTGTTTATTATTATAATTATTCTCTCTCTTGATTTTGTCAAGAAATGATTAGCTAGGAACTACACCAGGCCTTTTGATATTATGGGAAATTTTTGATGCTTCTATAATTGATATTTTAATTTCACATATACTTATTACATACTTTTGTCTTAGTCATTGTTCTGTTGCTGTGAAGAGACACATTACCGTGGCAACTGTTATCAAAGAAAACATTTAATTGGGCTCTGTTGTCATTGTGGCAGGGAGCATGGTGGCTTGCAGGCAAACATGGTGCTGGAGGGTAACCGATAGCTCTACATCTGGATTCATAGGCAGCAAGAAGAGAAAGAGCCACTGGGCCTGGCTTGAGCTTCTGAAACCCCCAACCCACACCCAGTGACACACCTCTTTCAACAAGGCCACGCCTAATTCCTGTCAAGTAGCGCCATTCCCTAGTGACTAAGTATTCAAATAAATAAGCTTATATGGGGGCCATTTCTATTTAAAGTAGCACTGTAAACTTCAATAATCTAGTTTCAAAGTCAGGTCTAAATACAGGGGTGAGGAGTTTTGTTGAGGATTTTAGCAATATCTCATAGCTAATAGCTATATGAATATGCCAAGGGGAACCCTTTACTTGGATGAAAATCTTGGTAATGAGTGATTATTAATTCAAAAAGGATATTTTATAATCAATGTATTTATGGGTCTATGTGAGTCAGTTGCTTATCAGTGTGTTTGTTTAATGCCAGGAATAAAGTTTTAAAGATTATTTCAGAAGGGTTGTCTTCTGTGTAGGCAGAATTTCAGACCTTAAATCTCTCTTTAATTATGCCTTTCACACTTGGCTTCATGACTTTGTATGTGTGCCCTGGTATACATGTGCTTTATGCAGAGAGTCCCTATTTGTTGGACACATTTCACATTCAGATTCATTTCTCATGTTTCGTGACTCCAGGAACATGACTGTGAACTGGTTAATCTTTACAGACAACTTGACTGGACTTAAACTTATCCAGGAGATTGGTAGGTGTGTCTGTAAGGGGATTTTCAGAGACGATTAATTGATGGGAAAAACCCATCACAAGGTGGGCAACGCCATCCCATGAGCTGAGCCCAGATATACTAGAAGGGTGAGAGGAGACAGCCAGCTGAGTATATCAGCAATCTCCTTCCCTCTCTGCCTCTTGGCCTGTCATGACATGTTGCTCAATTACACCCTGTCCACTAGGCCCTTTCCATCCACCCCACCTTGCCCTGTCCACCAGGGCCTGTCCACTGTGCCCTAAAGAAACCCTTCCTCCTCCATTTCTGTCAGGTATTTTGGCCATAGCAATTATAGACTGATGAACACAAGAACCAGAAGTTAATTTTCGGTTTGCAAGAGGAAAAAAAAGACATACATTAAAGCTAATAATGACTGACCTCCCAGCACATCTGACCCAAGCACATCTCAGTTTTCTAGCATAGTTCACAAGCCTTTAAAAAAATAGCTTGAAACAACACCTTCTATATAAAAATACAGTTCTAATCAAATACTAAGTATAGCAGTTGTGACTTCTGTAGGAACATTCCAAACTGAAAGCCCACGAGTGGGAAACGGTGCACTTGTCTGACCACACTGCGTAGGCAGCAGAACTGAAAGCCCACCCGAGATGAGCCAGGTCATGTGACTCTTACCTAGGGATTTGTATGATAAATGAATGGATGTTTTTCCTATCCAAAGACATGTTCATAATATGAAAAATACCAATTTTTTAAAAGAAGATAATCTCAGATGGGCACAGCACTTATGTTTATAATCCTAGTACCGAAGAGGCTAAGACAGGAAGGGAGAGGGCCATGCATTCAAATCCAAGGCCAGCCTGGGCTACATAGTGAGTTCAGTGGTAACCTAAGCTAAGATGAGAACCTATCTCAAAAATAAAAAGAAAGAAAAAATATTCTTGGTGGGATAATTAAGACCCTAGAGACCAAAGAGAAGCTTTGAACAAGAAGCTAGGAAAATTTCAGTCATTTTAAAACAAGTTTTAAATAGCAGCTACAGATTGCAAAACCACTGTAATTTTGCAAACTATATTTTATAGTTCTAGAGAGATCTAATTAGCTTTTACTTGGGGGAAACAATTCAATGGGCCTTTGGAGAATGAGAACACAGACACATAGACACACAGAGACACACAGACACAGAGACAGACACAGAGACAGACACAATCACAGACACAGACACAGACACACAGACACAGAGACACACAGACACAGAGACACACACAGACACAGAGACACACACAGACACAGAGACACAGACACACACAGACACACAGACACAGAGACACAGACACTCAGACACACACAGACACATAGACACACACAGACACACAGAGACACACACAGACACACAGAGACACACACAGAGACACACAGACACAGAGACACACAGACACAGAGACACACAGACACATAGACACACACAGATACGTAGACACACACAGACACACAGACAGAGAGTGTATAGATATGACAAGGACAGAGCTACTCGTGGAGGCTGTAGGTCAGTGGTAGGGCTTGACTAATATGCATGAAACCTTGGGCTCTTTCCCTCTATCCGTAGCAACACACACACACACACACACACACACACACACACACACACACACACACCCCATTCTGTTAAGTGATTTCCTGGTTATTCTCCTTGTGGGGACCCCAAAGTCATGGCAGAGGATTGTTTCGGTTGCCTAGACAACTATGAGGCACTCCAGGATAACAAAACCTGCTGCCAGGGTTTGGATTTGTGTCTAGTTTTGAACTCAGGACAGGTAATTACTTTTGAGAAAGGTAACTTTCTAAGACCAAATCAAGATCAGATCCTCCCCATGGCTACCAAGAGGGGCTTCAGAATTCAGGCTGTCTGACTAACTAATCTGTCTGTCAGCTTTCTGCCATCTGGACTCTGTTCTTTTCCTTCCCTGACTGCAATATCCCCGCGCGAGAGAGGCTCCTTAGCTGTTGTGACATTTCAGTCCCAAATGCTGGAGAAGGAAATGTTTCTCTTCAGGGTTCGCCTAAGCGTTGAGGGAAATGACTCAGGCTTTGGCGGTGATGGCCCCTTCTGCCCAGTCTCTTTCAGCTCCTGAGGGAATGAGAACCTCCTTCCTGGAGTGAAAGTGACGGAGAGGGCGGGTGCCCCATTCCCAGTTCAGCACCCCTCCTGCTGACATCTGTCTGACATGACTTTGTGCTGATGTCACTGTCAAATCATCACAAGTCTGCACTAAGAATGCTTACCCCACCCACCCCCAAACCCCTTGGGGACGTTACTCATAAAGGTTAGAGCAACAAAACAGACAGGAAATATCACTGTTGGTGTGGTCGCTCCTTTCAAAGTGTGTGTAGTTTGGTCTTTTCTGGGCTCATGCTCTGTAAGTTGTGTTCTGAATCTTCCCATAAAAACGGGGAAATAAATAAACCTCAAATTAAAATTATTTTGTTCTTTGTTTCATTTGTTCTGATGGATGGAAGTCTATCCTACTATCATCAATAATCTTTCACAGATCATGAACTTCTGCATTTGGGAAGCAGAGGCAGGAGGATAACCTCATTTTGAGGCCAGCCTGGGCTACATAGGAAGTTCTAGGACATCCATGGTTAGATAGCAGATCCTGTCTCAAAAACAACAACACAACAACACAACAACAATAACAACAACACACACACAAACACACACACACACACAAACATGTCTGCACTCACACACACACACACACACACACACAAACATGTCTGCACTCACACACAAGCTTAAAATCAATACTTTTAAATAGCAAATAGTTTCAAGCTGTATTTACATGTAAAAATTCATGATTATACATATGTTACTCCTAGGATGAAAATATTTAATATAAAGAACAATATAGATACAAGGCATTGTCTAAAACCAAATAAAAATGTCATTTTTGGGTTATTAAAAATGTTTATATAGGGGTTGGGGATTTAGCTCAGTGGTAGAGCGCTTGCCTAGGAAGCGCAAGGCCCTGGGTTCGGTCCCCAGCTCCGAAAAAAAGAACCAAAAAACAAAAAAAAAAAAAAAAATGTTTATATAACCAAAAAAAATATATCTTTGCACTCAGGTTCAGGATTCCTTGTGTGTGCCCAATGGTTTCTAAAAGGCTTTTTACAGTCTTAAAGCCTTGAAAAAGGCTATGATCTTATAGGGAAGTAAGTCTACATATCATCTTTCTCACATTCAGAGCCACACACACAGGTGGGGTGGGGAGGAACACAGAGAGAAATAGGAATAGAGAGAAGAGAAAACAGGCAGTATTCATCCATGTTGAGTAGGACTTTCTTTTTGCTGGTACCAATCAAAACCAGACTCAAACGTCAAACGTGAGCTTTCTCTGCGTGGCAGCCATTTCGAACAGTCCCAAAGGTCCCTGAGCTTTTCAAACTTTGTGAAGCAAAAGCCCCAGGTTGTTTTTGTTGTCATCGTCATCATCTAGGTTTTTGAGATCAGGTCTCCTACTCTGGAAGCCTGGAACTCACGGTGATTCTCCTGCTTCAGCCTCCTAGGTGCTAGGGTTACAATCATGAGCCATGACTTGGGGGTTCCAAATCCCTGTTTTTTTCAGAGTGTATGGATAGCGTGTAACACTAGAAGCCCAGCAGATGTCTCTGGTGAAAGGATAAGGTTTTTAATCTCCAGCAGAAAAGAAAAAGTTAGCGTGCGGTACTCCAGAGGGCTAGGCTTCTACGATCGGCCCCAGCAAGTCATATAACTAACCAGGGGCTGCTGTTTTAAGGGTTAAACTCTTGAGCACACTTAAATCTGTATACATCAGAGCACTTCGAAAGATGGGTTCTTCCTCCCAGATGCTTATAGGATCACACATGCATTTAAGAAAAAGCAGTTGTTTATAAGCTTAAGACAAAGACTCAACGCAAACAACAAATTAATGAGCCTTTACCCCGAGAAACTGCTACACTCATGGAGCCCACAGTGTTCTTGCCTGCTGTACTCCCACCTCCCCTGCTTCTAAGAGACGCCTCCTGGGTGGGGCTCACAATGGGGAGCACAAGCTTCCCTGCAGGAGGGTGCTGGCTTATTTGGGTGGGAAGCAAGACACGTGTTTCAGCAAAAGTATACATTTCTGAGAGAGAAATGGGTGACCTTTATGTTCTGGAAAGCTTTGCTTTAAATAATGAAGGCAAGCTAAATATATTCCCGGGTTTAGATCTGCATGACAGAATTCTTTGCAGCAAGCTCGCTTTCAAGAAACACTGAAGGAAGCGGCCCAGATGGCATTTTGAATCAATAGGAAGAAAACCCAGAGCACCAGAAATGGTAACTGTGTATAAATAAGAGTTCTGTCTTAGGGTTTTACTGCTGCAAAGAGACACCATGACCAAGACAACTCTTAAAAAGGACATTTAATTGAGGTTGGCTTACATTTCTGAGGTTCGGTCCATTATCATCATGGCAGGGAAGCATGGCAGTGTCCAGACAGGCCTGGTACTGGAGGAGCTGAGAGTTCTACATCTTGTTTTGAAGGCAAAGAGGAGAAGACTGTCTTATAGACAGCTAGGAGGAGGGTCTCAAAGCTCACCCCCACAGTGACACACTTCTTCCAACAAGGCCATACCTCCCAACAGTGCCACTCCCTATGGGCCAATCATATTCAAATCATCACAACGGAGAAATGCATTTTCATTTTTTTTTCTAGTCTGCACTTACAGTTGTTTATTTTTGAGACAGTCACATGTATCTAGGCTTGTAAGACTCCCTATGTAACTGTGGATGACCTTGAGCGCTTTGATCCTCCTCTTGGGTCTTCCGTCTAGGTACTCAGATTACAGTGAGAACCACCATGTTCAATTTGTGCAGTGCAATTATCTTAGAAGATTCTCTGAAGCACAGGAATAGAAGATGGTACAAATAGAATGTTCTTCCTCCAGACTCAGACTCCACTTAAAACTGGTTCGCTCAGGCCTTGTCAAATCCCATAGTCTCTAAACGATTATGACTACTTGTTGATAGGATGTTGAAATGCTAGGTCTTTGTTTTAGATGTAGATTTATTTTAGAATTCTTTTTTTTCTCATCTCTTACCTCTTCTTTCTCCTCCCTCCTTTATCTCCTCTGTAGCCCTCCCTTGACCCTTCCCACACTGTGCGTGCATGCGTGCGTGCGTGATTGTTTTCTTTCCTCAGGCGCTATCCACTCGAGATTTTGAGGCAGGGTCTCTCACTGTGACCTGAAATTTGATGTTTAGACTGGGCTGCTTGACCAATGAGCCCCAAAGGATCTGCCTGTCTCTACATCCTCGGGGCGGGATTACAAACCTGCACCCCCATGCCTGGTCTCTAACCACAGCTGCTTGGACCAAGTTCATGAACGAATGCTTAAATTAGCAGTTACTTCAGCCACCTGAGGCACCTCCCCAGCACCCACACCAGTGCTTCCTGAGAGAAGTCATGACACCTCAGAATGACTTTAAAAGGCACTTTAGCTTTGCTTTATACCCAGTGTCTCATAATATGTGTCTAAGAAATAATGGCTATAGGCCATTTAAGCCAATTTAATAAATAAGCCTGTTTCTTTTTTAAATCCAAAAAGTACTTTTCTGAGGTTAACAAATGGCAAACCAATTTAATTAATGATGACACTCTGGAACTCTATTAATCTCACAGCAATAAATTATCTTTAAGACTCAGCTTGCTGGTCATTTCTAGAGGAATTGAGTACAGAATGAGTGATGAAAAAACACTGTCGACTAGTTGTTAGAAAATAACGTTTTCTTTTTTCCCTTTGATTTCAACTTCCATGGCGAGGAAAAGCTTAGCACATTCTCCATTGTCTACCGCTAACACAGGCTTGCTTTCTTTGTATATGCTGTGCCAGCCACCAACTGCCATGTGAGAAGTTGCATTTGGGGATTTTGTGGTTCTGATGTTTTGTTTTGTTTTTTCGAGGCAGGGTTTCTCTGTGCAGCCCTGGCTATCCTGGAACTCATTCTGTAGACCAGGGTGGGCTCAAACTCACAGAGATCTGCTTGCTTCTGCCTCCCGAGTGCTGGGTGGTGTGTTACCACCATGCGGCAGTGTTTGTGGCTTTGTATTTATTAATAATTCATGAGTACTGTATTAGGATTCTCTCTAGAGTCATAGAACTTAGGGATTGTAGCTCATTCCAGATATAGTCAAGTTGAGAACCAAGAATAACCTTCCGAAGAAGTTATTACTTCAGTTTGTTAGGTGGTGGCCTCCACTTGCTTTTTTATGGTCAATTACAAATAATTTAAAAACATTTAAATTATAGCGATCATCTATAAACAACATGTCACAACATTTTTTAGTGGTTACAGTAGAACAGAGTTTCTAGTGAGAAAAGAAAAAGAAAAATGAAAAGCCACACTGGAATTTATAAAGACAGATTAAGGGTGAAATTTCTCTTGTTGTAATTTAATGAAGATTTGGGTCAAGGGGGGAAAGTTCATATGTTAAGCACCCCCCACTCTGCCCACCCCGCTCCCACCCCTCCCCCATCCCACTCCACTCCCACCCCTCCCCTACCCCACCCCACTCATCTTCCTTTCTCTCTTGGAACAGGGACTAGCTCAGGATAGCCTTCAAACTTGAATCCTCCTGCCTCAGCCTTCCCCCACCTACTAAGATTAAAGGCATGTGACATCGTATACGACTTATATCTTTCCTTCCTTCTTTCCTTCCTTCCTTCCTTCCTTCCTTTTTTGTTGTTTTGGGGTTTTTCTGTTTTTTTGGTTTTGCTGTTGTTCTTTAAGACATGTTTTTTCTGTGTAGTCCTGGATATTCTGGAACTCACTTTGTAATATTCTGGCTTCAAACGCAGAGATCCGCCAGCTTCTGCTCAGCACCACAGAGCCCAGCTTTGTGCTTCCTTTTCGATGAAAGGATTTAATCTTTTGTGTTGGATTCACTCTACTCTGCTTATAGTTTATCCTTACTTTACTTGTTAATAATATAGTGCAATGATATTTCTTTCTCTTTCAAAACAAGAATAGGAACAGCCGTACAGTTAAGAAAGCCTTGTCAGAAATTACTTCTGTAAGGTATTGGGAAAGTTCTAGACTCACAGACAAGGAAATCCCAAGTTGTCTCTTCAAAAGTTTGTTGGCTAGACAGGAGCTCAGCTGGGGCAGGGTGTGGTTTGTAAATACAAAATCAAGTTTTCAAACACACACTGTTCCTCTCCTGCCCCAGAGGAAGACAGAGGGAGGGGCCACAGCACTGCAAATTATCTGCAAATAAACTTTAAAGTCCTTAAAAATTCTAGTGCGTAAGGAAGGAAACTGAAGTGTTCATACAAATTCTTATCTGTGGCAGCCCCATGGGGGTATTTCTCTTATTCTTTCTCCTCCTTTTTCTCTTTTATAAAATTTTCATGTTTATAATGCTTATGTAATAAAAAGAAATATCTAAGGTCTGGTATGGTGGTACATACCGGCAGTCTCAGCACTTGGGAGGTAGAGGCAGGAGGATAGTCCCAAATTCAAGGTCAGTTTGTTCCACCTGATGAGTTCCAGACCCGCCAGGACTACATAGTGAGACTATGTCCCAAACTGTACTCTGTCCTTGCAAAAATAATTTGGAAAACAAAAACCCAAAAACCAATCCCCCAAACCAAACACCCCCCCACCAACACTAGGGCCTGGGGTATGACTCAGATGATAAAATCCTTGCCTTGCAAGTGTGAGGACCTGAGTTCATTTCCCAGAATTCAGACCAGAAGCCAGGCATGGGATGAAGGGTTGGCTCAGTAGTTACGAGCAGTGATGCTCCTCCAGAGGGACGGGATCCTATTATTCCCAGCACCCACATGGCATTTCACTTGTAACACCCTCTTCTGGACTCATTGGGTACCAACTACATTCATGGTACACATCCACATATATGTAGACAAAACACTCAAACACATAAAAACAGCAATAAATAAACCTAAGAAAAAAGAAGGTAAGGTGAAGAAGGGAGGAGGAAGAAGAGAAGGGGATAAGAAGAAAAGGATCTGCGGCCAACCAGTGTTATGTTGTAATCTTAGCACCAAGAGAGTGGAGACAGGAGAATGCCTGGGGCTCACTGGCCAGGCGGTCTATCCTGATTGGTGAATTCTAGGCCCATGACAGACCCTGGTTGAAGGTGGCCCTTAGGTTGTCTTCTGACCCCTGCATGAACTTGCATAGATGGGTGGTGGGGTAGACCATGAGCTGTTTATCACGAGCAATTGAATTGAAAAATGTAGGCACACACGCAGTAGTTGGGTGGATATGATAGAGGTAGGGTCTGTGAAAGTTCTCTTATCAAGTCTCAAAGAAAGGAAAGAGCAAGGTGCTTGCTATTGTGTGTGTGTGAGTGTGTGTGTATGTGTGTTATCTGTTGAGAGTGAGTCGGGGAAGTAACAGAAGTCTCTGGAAAAAAGGAGTCACCTATGAGAATGGCAGAATGAGTGGACTAGAGAAGGAAATAGTGTTCGTGCAGTGGTTATGGATTTAATTCGAAATGACAGCCTGTGCATGCATTGTGAGGACATGGTGGAAGTCATTTCTTCCCTTCTGGTATCATGTGGGGACTCAGGTTGTCAGGTTTGGTAGCAAGCACCTTTACCTGCCGAGACATCGAGTTTGCCTCAGTTATGAATGTAAAGTCAGAAAGTCAGACCAGACAGCACGGTTGCCTGATTTTCCTCAGTCTACTCTTGTAGCCAGGTCTTCTTACGTTTAAGGATTTCTCAAAAAGCTGCAATCGAGGTATCAGACCAAGGCTTCCTTGCCTTGGGGCTCCATCAGAGACGAATGCACCACCAAACTGTTGGTTTTCAGAATTGAAAACTATAGGCCTGTGGTTTTCTATTTTCACTGGAAGTATGTTTGGCTTGAGTTAGCATCCCATGATGTCCCGCAGGCTGGAACTGAGTCCTGTGTGCGGGGACGACAGGAACGAGCCAGCATGCCTGCACTTTATTTTTATGTCTGTTGTCTGGAGTCAACTCTCAGCACCTAGAGGCTACAAGTGATTCTTTGCCTTGTAGTTCAGCCTTGTTTCTTCAAGCCAGCAGAATAATGATGGTCAGTCCACTAGAACATGGTCTTATGTGGGACATCCCATCCTCTTTGCTATAGAACATAAAATTCTCCTCATTTTCTATTGCTACAAGTGAATACTACAGACTGGGTTGTTTATATAAAGAGAGATTTGTTTTGCTCAGTTCCAGGAGGTCCAAGGACAAATGAGTGGGGACACTGCTGAGTCCCTAGGCAAGGCATCATACGGCAAGAAGTACATACACAGGAGCAGAGCCAAGCTTTTTGTAGCAGACCTGCTCTAAAACTAATCCATTAAGCCATTAAACTAGTTCATGAAACCATCCAAGAGTCCTCATGATCTAATCAATGCCCCATTTAGTCTGTTTCTTAATACTTTACCCTGGGGATTAAAGTTCAGTGAGTTTTGGTATGAACATTCAAACCCTAGTAATAGCTCATCACCTTTTGCAAACTGTCCTAATTAGAAGAGTTCTGCCCAAACTCAAGGACAGGGGAGTAAACAAACTCTTCAAACTCATATCCTATTCCATGACACTTAATTAAATTCAGAAACTACTATTTTTCTTTTTTTTTTTTAAGATTTATTTATTTATTATGTAAGTACACTGTGGCTGTCTTCACACACACCAGAAAAGGGCATCAGATCCCATTACAGATGGTTGTGAGCCACCATGTGGTTGCTGGAAATTGAACTCAGGACCTCTGGAAGAGCTGTCAGTGTTCTTAACCACTGAGCCATCTCTCCAGCCCCGAAACTACTATTTTTCAAGCAAAGATCTGCAGGGTTTTTATTCTGTTAGAAATTATTATTCAGTAGTATAAAGACATACAGCAGCCCTAATAGGTAGGTCTTATTATCCCTGATGGGGCCCAAAGATACCAAGTAATGTGTTAACGACATTAAACTAGCGACTGCAGACAGCCACAGTTCAAACACATGTTGTGTGGAGTTCATGTTGTCATCTGTTATCCTGAGGTGTCTAGAATAAATGGAATGAGTGACCTAATGCTGTGGGGACATGGAAACCAATTAGATGATGAATCTGAGAATCCAAGAAGTCTTCCCCTCCTCCCACTTTTGTAGATTCTGTTTCTGTAGCCAGCCTGGTATGGAACTGGAGATACTCCTGACTGTGCCTCCCGAGTTTCTCTTTCCTTTCTCTTTTCTCTTCTCTCCTTCCACCCCGCCCCGCCCCCCAGGGTTTCTCTGTGTAGCCCTGGTTTTCCTGGAGCTTTCAGGTCTTAAACTCAAGAGATCCACCTGCCTCTGCCTCCCAAGTGTTGGTGTTAAAGGTGTGTGCCACCATGCCTAGCTCTGAGATTATCTTCACACACAGCATGCTACCTCCAATAAGCTCTAAGATCAGTTTAACTGATGCAAAGCCAACTGGCATTGCTGGAGACTGCCATTGTGCCATGGGTCCTTTCTTCCTTCTAGTAAATGACAGACCAAGGGAAGACATGGACCTAGGACAAAAAAAAAAAAAAAAAAAAAAAAAAAAAAAAGTATGTAGAGGGTAGAACAGATTTTTAAGAAGTCCTTCCCTTCTTTAAAGATAATACCTATAGGGGCTAGAAATGGCTCGGCGGTATCATAGACTACCCTCCTAAAGGGCCCAAGTTCGGTTCCCAGCTCCCAAACAATAGCTCACATATGCTCGTAACTTCAATCCCAGGGCACCTGATGCCCTCTTCTGGCCTCTGCAGGTACCAGGCATGAAAGTGGTACACACATCCATGCAGAAAAACGCCACTCATGCGCAGAAAATAAATTGTTAATTTAGAGGGATACTAAATTTTACTACCTGAAAAAACAGAAAGTGAATTTAATTCATAGGGATTCTTAAAGTCAAAATATAAGGCTAAGCGATGTCTTCAGCAAAAATGACTTGGCCTAACCTGATGCACACCATTCATGTTGAGTTGAGAGGCACCCGAGGTAAAGGGCACCATAAATCCAAACTGTACTTCGAGAAACATTTACGTCTGAGAGACAGTATTATGGACAGTTGTATACTAAAGTGGGTGGCCCAACGTCACTACATACGTGGAGAGGGGCAGGTTAGGAACCCCATTTTTCTCTCTTCTGGTTTCATCCATATGTCAAATGCCACACCCTAGAGATATCTCTGTGAGGCTGTCTGCATTAGAAATTCCAGACAAGTAGCTTCCCGGGCACAAGCATTCAATATTTGACCTAGAATCCACAATGGTCTTAGCTACTTGTCTCATTGTTGAGATGAAACATTCGATACCAGCAGCTTCAAGAAAGAAGGCTCTATCATGCCTCACAGTTGGAGAGGGATGCAGTCTGTCAAGGCAGGGAGGGTGTGGCAGCAGGAGCAGCAGGCAGCCTGTCTTACTGTGTGTCCACAGTCTGGAAGCAGAGCCAGGTAAATGCTTTGTTTCAACTCCCTTGTCCCTTTTCAGTCAGGTGGCACCCCAGCTGCCTACCTTTAGGGCGACTCTTCAAACCCAATCTAAAAATCCCCTCACAAAAATACTCAGAGACTTGTTTCCATGGTGATTCTAAATCTTGTCAGGTTGATACTGAAGAATAACTATCACAGTATGAACCACTTAGTTTTAAGGGGAAAAAAAGGGAGTAATTTATTGTCTGGATTGAGCTTTTCAATTCTTGCATCATTTTCACACTCATTACCTGCAGAGAACTACCTGCCAGATGGACTTGGCTTGACTTTGAATCTTGCTTTCCTGTCTTCCAAGTTTGTGCTTAAGTGAATCACTTCGCTTTTGTCAAATCCAAGTCTTTATTAAGGGTCAGACCAAATGATGTTTAGCCAACACCAAAGGGATGGAATTCGAAGTCTTCCCTTCCACCATACACAACCTCCAGCTTTGCAGTCCCAGAGACCACACACACTGGCGTTCTTTCTAACCTAGTTTACTTCATTCTGTGACTCCTGTGCTTCTCAGGTTAGAGTTGGTTGCATTTTCTCCTTGGTGTGGATCACTCTCAGCATCTCATACATTTTAGATCCCCTGTCTGTCTCATAGCCCCCCAAAGGACTGTGTAAATGTTAAAGTGTAGAGAACATCGGGTGAAAAATGTCTGACATTTAAGAGGGAGTTTTCTTCATTTCACAATATTTCTCCCAAACACACCCTGAATGAGAGATAAATGTTGGGAGGGGTGGTGAGCTAAGGCAGTATCATTTCCCAACAGCATAAAATCCTTACATCCTAGGAAACACTCAGCAGAAAGGGAGACCGCTAGTCAGTTCACCACCCACTTGTCTGCACCCACCCGGGAACAGTGATGTCATACGTGCTCAGGCCTTGCCCTGACCCAGGCTGAGCAGAGCCTGACTGCCCTGGTGCTTTGTGCCTCTTGCTGGCAAATAGCTCCATGAACCAGCTGAGGCCATCATGTTCAGGACAATGGAGAGAAGACTCCTTGGGTGTGGCAGCCCCAAGGACCCACACACTTTTTGGAAAAAAAAAATCTAGGTGGGATTTAACGGAGAAACAAGCAGTGTGGGTAGACCAGCGCATTTCTGACAAGTCACTCAGAAAATCAGTCAAGCCGAGGTGTTAAGTGACGCATTTCACAAGGTTAAAATAATTTAGCAAAATATGTCTACCCAAAGTAATATAAAAACTACCATAAAACCTATTATCAATATATGACATTTTCAGATTTTAAATTATCTTGCAATAGTGGTTCCTTTAAAGCATCTTTTCTCAAAAGGAAGTAGGGAAGGGAGATTACCATTTCATCTATATATGGAAAATCAGTGAAACTCATTAATATGTATAACTAATGTACATTAACAAAATAATGATAGAATGGAAGCATCTCATATCCCAATATAGCTTGTTTGTGTCTGTGTATTTCTGTGGGTTGAGCTTATATATCCTACATCAATGCTTTTATCACTGAGCTGTATCCCCAGCCTTATCTGTAGCTTTATCATGTGACTATTCTACTTCTCTTCATTTTCCCTGTATGTTTCCAGCTAACATTTATTATCTAACTCCTGTACGCTAGCCCTCTCCTTTCCCTCTCCCCTCTGTCAGCTGTATCATGCCATTTTCTCAGTGTTGGCGATCTTTCCTTTCCAGGTCTTGTAATAGCCATCCAAGTATCTGTCTGCCCATTCACCTACCCACCTATCCAGCTCACAGACCAAAGTATTCCATTTATTTTTTAAACTGGGCTGAGCTCACAGCGCTGAAAGTATGTACCTTTTGGCAAGTATTCCCTTTTGACACTTCAATATATATATATATATATATATATATATATATATATATTATTAGTATCAGTGAGGTAACTGCAGTTAGCTAAGGTGCGAGGTTGCCAATGGGAAGGAAAACCAAAGCCTCAGTCATGAAGGCTGAATATTAATGGGCAGCCTTCAGAAGTATGAGGTGGCCCCTCACTCCTTTCCAAAACTAAGGGCTGACTTTGGAGGAAAATGTCATCCCTTTGTTGTCTCTGAGCTCTAGGGTCCTCATCTGAGCTATTGCTGCATCCATCTCCCCTGCCTCTCTCATTGTACTAGAAGTCGCTTGAAGAAATAGACCCGATTCCCCTGTAGAGTCTATCATACGGTCTAGCGTAGAATGACTCAATAAATACGTTTTGAACAATATGCTCTTTATTGAAAGCTGTGACTGCCAGTTTCTTAAGAGAATACTTCAGCCCCAGGGACTTGCATAGGTAAAGATCAAGGGACTCTGGGCAATCCCCATTGTGTGCAGGCTCTGTTCTTCACTTAAGACTTCACACTTTCAAAACTGGAAGTATGAAAACCAGAGAACACACCCGTGTTGTTATTCTTGCACCAGGAAGGTACACCTGCCACTATCAACAGCACTGTGAGTGGCATTTACAGCTTCTCAGTCGACGTGGCATTCTGATAGAATTTCAGAGGGCATTCAAGACTAAGGCCAAGCAAATACTGCTAATAATATATCACACCCTTCCTTGATCCTGTTCCACCAAGCTCTTTTTCCATCTAACTAACCTCTCAAAGCCACAAAGGTTCTTTATCAAATGGAAAACTATTTATTTATGAATGATACCCCTTGTTAAGTGATAACATTCCTAACCGACATAAGTTGATAGTAAAGTCTGAATGAAAAATGAATTCTCAAGGATGAGTAAGAAAACGTTGAAAATGTAAATGAGGACGTCTATCCACCAGATGGAAACCATCAGACTTTCTCTAGGATCCAGGATATGTTAAATTTAGTTGCTTTTGACATCTCAACAAATTGGACTCTTTCAGAACCTGCAAAACCCAACATAACTTTAAATATAAATGCAACTTTATAACACTGAGATTATAGCCTGCACGTGCACACCGGCTACCTCTGGTGTAACAGGACAGTTGAGCTCTGCCCTCCCAGCTAAGTCCCGCTCCCTGGACTGGTTCTCACTGACTGGCACACTTAGCGCGACCTCGGGTTATCTAATCCCTTTTGCTTGCATTCCTTCTTTCACTTGTGTGCTGTGCAAAAGGTAATCTGGCTGTCTTGATACCCAAGAGACTCAGAAGACAATGATGGAGGAAGCCTGGGTCACTGGCAAGCAGTTATCTGGAAAATAAGAGACAAAAATCAGCTAGCTTAAGGTCACAGGCCTGCCCCGGAGGGATCTCTGCCCAGAAACCGGCGGGTCTTTCCCAACACCCATAGGCGTTCGGAAATCCGTCACCTGAAGAATCACTGCCTGCTCGGAGATCCGTTCGGGGCGCGCAGATCCGCTCCGGGTGACCTTAAGGACCCGCCCTACAGTAGGTCCTTAAGGTGGCGCCGGGCCTCACCTCCCCCAGGCTGCGAGCGTAGCCAGCTCCGGCCCCGCAAGTGCGTGAGGGGGCGGTGCCGCAGACTGACAGGACACCTAAACATCCTATTGGTCAAGAGTCTGAGCGACGTAAAGAGGCTCCGCCTTCCGGCCGCCGGCGCCCGCCCCTTTGGCCGCTCTCGGTCGCTGACGTGTCCAGCCGGCAGGCTTCCGCTCCGCCCCTGGGCCGCAGCCACTCACCGCGGCGAAAGGGGCGGGGTGGCCGGGGCCCGCGCTCCCCTCGGCTGCTGCTCGCGGCCCGCCCCGCCGCCCCGGCCCCTCGGATGACGGTATATATTCCAGGCGGGCGCGGGACGCCGGCAAGTAGCCGAGGCGAAGAAGCCGGAGCCTAGTCCAGCCGCGGGAGTGTCGAGGGAGGTAGGAGCCCCCTTCACGCGCGCGCTCCCATGCCAAACGCGTGGACCCGGCTACGGGTTGCCACACGGTGCTCGGCGCCGGCTGCTCGGAGCTCCGGAGGGGCGTGGGCTGTGTCGCGGCGGGTCGGGGATGCGCAGAGGGTCTGGTGCGAGACCAGGGAGAGGAGGCTGGGGTAGTGATGGAGTCCCCGGCGCGTGTCAGCGCTGTTTTGAGTGGGCCCTCACCTAGATGGGGAAGAGGAAACAGGAGGGTCTCAGGCTAGGGCCCGGGCATAGTTGTGCCATTTCTGGGGATCCCCAGTGGGAATAAGTGGTCGCTGGTTCTGTCAGGGGAAAGCGAGTTGGGGTGTTTTGAATCCACGAGGGTAAGAATTGGTAGTTCCGACAAGGACAGTGGATCCCAATGGGGGATGTGGCTACCATAGGACTCGCTTCCCTTGATACAGATAGTTAGAGAGGTCCAGATTTCAGGGTCTCCCCTCAGATGAACGATGAGGCTGGAGGGCTGAGAGCACACATATGCTCTTGAAGATTTCTAAAAGTTTGGTCTGAGACTGGCTGGTCTTCATCAGCACACTGTGAAATCTGAAATCCGGTGGTAATGATCATGCTAATACGTATGTATTTATGTGAGGCAAAAGTTTAGGGACTTGGAGGTGAAGTTCACTGGGCTTGGATCCAAGAGTTTCCAGGGAACTGAAGGCATTTGTCTATTTCATTATTAGTTGACTCACTTGGCTAAGGGAAAAGACTTCATAGTCTGTGCTGTTAGTCAGCGGTTAGGACTCAAGTTTGTCTCAGTTACCCCCCCCTTTCTTTTTTTTTTTCCTGTTTTTGTTTGTTTGTTTGTTTTTGTTTTTGAGACAGGGTTTCTCTGTGTAGCCCGGGTTGTCCTGGAACTCACTCTGTAGACCAGGCTGATCCATTTGCTTCTGAGTGCTTGGATTAAAGGCGTGTACTACCACCGCCTAGTTCCATATGTTTTGTTTTGTTTTTTCAAAAGTGATTTACTAACCTATTCTGAGGGCATATAGCAGTAGAGGTGGGGGGGGGGGAGGAAATGGGAAATACTGGACTTCTTTAATGTGGCATTTAAATTCTAATAAAGGCATGTTTGATAATGGTTTGTCGTTTATGTTGATCCAGGTGTGTTAGGTTGGAGGCACACACCAAGTTTAGTCATAATTTCTAGTGTAGACTTTTGTTCTTAGTATAAAAATCGATATCTTTTAAAGTCTCTTCTCTGTTGCTGTATACCATTTACTTACACACGCACACCTCTTACAAAAATCAGGAGATATACTATGGTTATAGTTGTGTCGGGTAAATATAAGTTATGTTTATTATGAATGTTATATAACACATAAATGGATAGATATGAATTTGGTAACAAGTTTTATAGATTGCTGGTGTTCTGGGACCAGATATCAAAGTTTACAATAAGTTATTTTATTTGCCTGAACATGTTTTTTCTAAGCACCTATAGGGGAATAGTACTTATTGAATGAGGTTTTTTTTTTTTTTTTTTTTTTTTTTTTTTTTTTTCCCTGAGACAAGGTTTCTCTGTGTATCTCTGGCTGTCCTAAAACACATTCTGTAGATCAACCAGGCCTCAAACTCAGAAATATACCAGCCTCTGCCTCTGACCAGACCACACTGACCCGGAACTCACAGAGATCTATCTGTCTGCTTCCTCAATGCTGGGATTAAAGGAGTAAGCCTCCACTGCCCAGCCTTGAATGACCTTCAAAGGAACAGTTCTACTTAACATTTATCATAGTATGTTTGCATGTACTTTTAGTAGACGAGACCTCTTTGTTTTTTAATCTTAAGAATATATGAAAAAGGCTGGGTCGTCTTCATAAGGAAATACATACACCAGGGAAGTAAAATTATTTGCACAGAGTCAAATGATGGGGCAAGGGACAACTGGAGTGAGGAGCCAAGAGCTCAGGGCGCTTCTTTGGTTACACGTGTCCCCAGGGATCTGACTATAACATGCCCCCTCAGTTCCTCACAAAAACAGGGCTGAACATGAGTAGGAATCATTCCTTGGGAAATAATACAAATCTACTTTTCCCTACTGTCTTATTTTTTATTTAATAGAAAATTATCTTTGAGAATTTTGTACATATCCCAGCTATCTTATTAAATGTTTTTTAAAAAAGTGATATAACTCTTGAAACTTAGAAGTCAACTGAAATCTTTTTTTTTTTTTTTTTTTGGTATTTAGAGTCAGGGTTTCTCTCTGTAGCCCTGGCAGCCCTGGAACTCGCTCTGTAGATCAGGCAGGCATTGATCTCACAGAGATGTGTCTGTCTCTGCCTCCTGAGTGCTGGAACTAAAGGCAAGACCACCACCGCCCAGCTGAAATACCTTTTAATACCCTAGAAAGTGTCCAAGCTAGGCCTCCTGACCTCCTGGCCTTTGTGTCTCCCTCTGCTCAGAGGAATTCATTCCGACTGTGATTTGTTTTCTTGTACTGGTGACCTTGAGAGTTTTATCACACAACCCTAGTGTTACCAACTAGCGTTCTGCTGTCTAGTCAGCAGTTTCTCTTTGGATGTTTGGTAAGTGTATGGAGTTGAAAATGACCCGAAGTAAAGGATAGAGTCTCTCCAGTCACCAATCGTCCCTAAATCTGTTGTGCCAACCTTTTCTTCATATTTAGCGAATGGCATCATGTTTCTGTATTGGGTGTTTCACGTGCTACTTCCTCAAGAACACTTGGACCTAAGCTTGCTTTATGTCTTCTTATATATTCTCAAGAATTAGCCAAATAGACACCCCCTCCCCACCCCTGGATGCTGCTGCTTCTTACCTAGTTTCCCACTACTGTGCCGTGAGGACTTAGTCCTTCCGCCCGCTATGTGTCTCCTCATAGCCGTAGCTCGTGTCCTTTTACACTCGTCTCCTCCTCTGGAATGTGATTGCGTACTTGTTCTTCATCTTACTCCCCTGCCATCCACATCGGACCCTGGTGGGCAGTAAGTGCTCATTAAATATTTGGTGGATGAGTTAATACTCACATAAAAGTTACATTTCCTCCTTAAATTCTCAGTCATCACGCATGCTCATGAAAGGGTAGCTTTTATGGGTAACCTAGTCACATCGTGAGGAGGGTGACTGGGGATGAATCACCACTCACTGTAGTTTTGTGACACAAAAAAGCAAACCATGTTGGGCCCATAGGTTATTCTGGAAATGAAAAGTCCCTAATGGCGTCGTTTCCAGCGTAATGTAGCAAGATACTTTACTACATCCTTGGTAATGGCTGCTAGTGAACTTGTGAAGGTTTACTGTGGGGCTGGGTGTTACTCCAGCAACAGCCCTTTCTGTCTGTGTTGCCTATGGGTCTTGGTTCCATCAAGAAGCCACACTGAGTGATGAGCGCACCCATGTTTGTACTGACTGAGCTCTATGATGCTCACTTGATGAAGTCACCGAAGGATTCCATTCTCAGAGTCTCCCTTGTACAGGGCTGCAGCAGCCTTCAGGCCTGCTGCCACCATGTCCTGATCTCTGAGTATATGACGCTGGAGGCATTTTCCTTATTGCTGCCATTGAGGACATTTTCTTTTTCTTATATCTTTGATAAACTTTTTGGCTTTGTCCTCAGTAGCTCTTCCATGTCCAAAAGTTTGTGACTTAGCATTTTATAGAGGCCTCTCAGTGCCCTAGGCACTTTCAAAACTGCTTTTCATCACAGTGAGGATACCTCTAACTTTAGAGGTAAGTGCTCCTTTGCTGTCTGTTTGTGTGCCGTTGAGGCAGGGCCGTGCTCTGTAGCTTAGACATAGTCTTATTCGGTAGCCTAAAGGATCCTCAGATTCTTCATCTTGCTTCATCAATACAAATGCTAAGATGGCGGCATTCACCATCCCACCTGGCCGAGAACTGTCTTTGCTCCATTTTATAGACAAAAAATTAGGGCATTGAAAGGTTAGATAACTAGACCAAAATCACAAAGTTGGACCATGGTGGAATTGAGGTAGGAACCTGAGTCAGTCTGATTCTAAAGCTCAGTGTTGGTCGCCACCGTTATTATGCCTGTGTTGAAGTGAGACCTCTCTCATTGGGTTCTTTGTATTTCCCCTGCTTTTGTGAGGACAGAGGAGGAGGATAGACTTGGAGTCACATACATCTGAGTTAAAAATTCCCATCTTTCTAGTAGTGATGCAGCCAAAGGCAAATTACATAACTTTACTTTGAGCTTCATTTTCTCATTGGTTGTGAACGATTATTTGTTAGGTCTCAGGCTTGGATGAAAATTATTCCCATTTTATAGACACTGGGGTTGAAAGTATTTATGACTTGGTATAGGCAATAAAGTTAGGAATGTCCCATCTGTTCCCACATCTGGCAGCAGTGTGATGGGCATCTGGCGTGCCTCTAGGAATGCTGAGAACAAGAGGCATCTCTGGTGTTGCAGCATGGTCTGTTTTCATGTTACAGCAAGACTTCTCGAGGAAGTGCAGGTGACCCGAGTGTCCAGGATGTCTGCCACCTACTTTCTGTGAGGTAGACTTTTGACTTTTTGTGTCTGGTGCTGCAGTGGGCGAGCCTGCACATGCTGCCCTTTTGGCTGCAAAAGCCATAGTGCTATTCTTACCCTTGCCTTGATGGACACAAGGTGTAGAACTCCCTCTGCAGTTTGTAAAGGTTGATGCTGAAGGGCCCTGATGAGGTAGGAACTGGGCATCTCATTTTATAGGTGCGGGACGGGAGGCCTGGGGCAGTTGAATGATGTATATGCACTGTTGAATGCTCTGTACCCCTGGTCACCGTCCTTCGACAGGAGGTTAGGCTGCTTGTTTTGTACCTTCTTCCCTTTAACTGCCACAGCTAAGCAGTTGGATTGCAACGCAGTGGTGACTTTTTTTATAGTGAGCCTCGAAGTTATCCCTTTCATTCATACCCGGCAACCAGTCTGGGCCATACATTTGGTTTTTCTGTTTTGCTTTCTTCCATTCATTTTCTTTTTCAGTTAGCATACAAAATAATGGATCTCATTATGGCATTTTTAGGCATGTATCACACATAGTTCATATTGTTTTCCTACTGCTTTCTTAGTCCCCTTTTCTTAAATAGTGTCACCTGTATGTATTCGTAGTTAAGTTTATATTCTACATATAAAGAGGAATGTATATTTGGTCTGTTCATTCTCCATTCTACTCCCTTGGACTTTTTCCCCTTTTTAGTTCCTCTTTTGCTTTCATGGTGCATGCATATGTGCATGTGTATGTTTTAAATCTAGATTCTGCATATGAGAGAAAAATGCAATATTTGTCTGAATTTGGTTATCTTCACTGATGACCTTCTAGTTCCATATATTTTTCAGAAAATGACATTTCATTCTTTATGACTAAATAAAATCCCATTACTCTACAGATCATATTTTCTTTATCGGTTTGTGTGTTGATGGTGTCTAGGATGGCTCCATACCTTGGCTATTAGGAACAGTGCAGCAAGAACTGTGGACGTGCTGGTCGGTGTCCCCGCATGCTGACTTAGATAGCCAGAACTGGCTATAGCTAGGTCCTGTGGTAGTTCTACTTTTAGATTTCGAGTAACTTCCATCCTGATGTCTATAGCAGATACACTATTTCATGTTTCGTTAGCCTCATACAAGTGTCCCTGTCCCCCCACAGCTTTAGCTACGCGTGTTGTCACTCTGTTTTTTAATGTTTTACTTTTTACAAGTGTGTGTGTGTGTGTGTGTGTGTGTGTGTGTGTGTGTGTGTGTGTGTGTGTGTGTGAACATCTTATGGAACTTGGTTCTCTCTTTTCACCATGTGTGTCCTGCGGATAGACTCGTGTGCTCAGATGTAGAGACAAGTGCCTTTGAGCCATCTTATCTGTGTTTGATTTCTTTTTTGATGATTCCCATTCTAACTGGGCCCCTTGGGTATTTATATCCACAGTTGTGTTTTAGCTTGCTTTCCTTCTAGCTGTCCTAATTTACAGTATATTCTGTACCATGGCTTCTCTCTCTCATCTCTTTAAAGCATATGCTGATAGTGCCTTGTCTATCATTCCATTGTTGGCTTCACATCTCTTACTCTTTGATCTACAGTCTGTTGCCAGGTTTTCATGGGCTAGCCCTGCCCTACACCATATCCTGTCATCGTGTGTAAGCCTTCACTTTCTGACTGATTCCTATCTTCTTCATGCTCATTCACCAGGGCCATCAAGGTTTCCTTGTTTCCTGCTCTTATCTATGCAGTCTGTTTGACCCCCTCCAGGGTCAAAGAGCTAGACTGTGAACATTTCCCAGCTGGTGCCTGTTCAGATCTTGCATTTATCAGTACTAGGTGGGTGGTAGACTAAATATTTCTTGATGCTCTTACTTTTTAGCACCATGCAGTTTAAGATTTGGCTTTGTGATCCTGCGATACTCATGCTTGTGTCTAACACACTCTTCCTTCCCTGATTGTTGTGTGCATCACCTTTCTTTGTAGTTGGGGCGCAGGTCTTAGTGAGTAGATGATGGGAATGATCCTGTTTCCCTGTGGAGGCTGCTATTGAAATGTAGCTCTCACAGTTACCGGTGGGTGTACTCTGATACAACAGTAGTTATCTCCATTGGAGGCAAAAGGACAACAGTGGTGCAGCGGCAGCAGATGTGGACAGTGGCAGGGGAGTGAGATCATGGGGGCAGGTGCCACCCCGTTGTCTGTGCTGCTGAGCTTTGTGCTAGAGCCTCCTTCATGTGAATACTGATGACAGTTACAAGTGGTGCAGAGTGGTAGAAAGGTGGATGAGACTTGTAAGTAGAGTGCTTCCCCATAGTGCCGGCACATAGTGCTAATTACTGTTTAAGGTTGAGCTTTCACAAATATTGACTGTCAGAAAGGCAGAAGTTCATTTCTAAATATTGAGTTTTTAAAAACATATTGTCTAACATAGCTTAAAGACGCGGCTATGTTCTGAGAAATGTGTCATTAGGTGGTTTCATTACTGTGCAAACATCATACATATTATAATCTCATGGGACCACTGTTAAATAAGTGATCTTGGCTAAAACGTCAGGACATCTGTCTGCCCTTTCTTAATTCCTTTTCTTTTTGGTTCACAGCTCCCCCTCCTCTGTTTTTACAAAGCCTCACTACCAGAGCACCATGAATGTTAATGACCTCAGACAGAGGTTGTCCGTGGCTGGGCAGCAGCACCTGCTGCAGTTCTGGAATGAGCTGTCAGAAGCCCAGCAGGGAGAACTTTATATGGAGCTCCAAGCCATGAACTTTGAAGAGCTGAACTCATTTTTCCAGAAGGCCGTTGGCGAATTTGATCGATCTTCTCACCAAGAAAAGGTGGATGCACGGATGGAGCCTGTGCCCAGACAGGTTTTGGGCAGTGCTACCAGAGATCAAGACCAGCTGCAGGCCTGGGAGAGCGAAGGTACTGGGCTTGTTTATGCTTGTTTGCCCAGGGTTGTGAGATGTGCTGAAATTGTTCAAGTTGCTGGGTCATGTAGCACTGTGCCTGTCATACTCGACATCAGGTGACCCACTAGCAAGTGGCAAACATTCTCGCCAAGGTAGCTGCAGTGTCTGCCGTGGCTGGTCTACATCCTGCTTGAGTTATCGCTGCCTGGTTTCAAAGCTCTTCTCTAGTCTTTATTTGGCCTCAGTCTCTTTGTCTTTAAATTCCATACTCTTGCTAGGTTACTTTTCCCGAAATTTTGTCTCACGAGTTAAATGTTCCAATTTAAGCTGCTTTGACCTGAAAAATCTGCCTTAAACTGGTTTTCCACACCTGCATTTCCAGCTCTGTTTTCTTCTGTGTTACTATATCTCATTCCTGTTGCTGCACATACTGTAGCCGAGGCAAGCAATCCACCTCACCTAGGTGCTCTGTTATGCATTTCCTCCTGTGTTTATATTTATCTTTAGTTTGGTCTGGGCTGTGCCCTTTCTCTGCTTAGGGTAGCACGTTGAAGGTCATGGAGCTGGGTAGGCCAACGTTCTGCTACTGTGGCCTGACATTCTTTCTTTTGTTAGGGAGGTACTAGAGCTCAAGCTCAGGGCCTTCTGCGTGTGAGGAAAGCACTCTGCCACCAACCACATCTCTAGACAGGGTCTGAGTTGCCTGCTGGTTTTGAGCTCACCATAAAGGCCAGGAAAGCTTTGAACCTGCAGCCCTTCTGCTTTGGCCTCCTCAGTTGCCAGAGAACTATAGTCCCAATTCTTACACTCATTCTTCAAAAATTGTTTTCTTTTTAAAGAAATTTATATGTATGAGTGTCTTACCTTTACCCTCATGTTTGTCAGTAGATCACATGTGTGCAGTGCCCACGGAGGCCAGAAGAGGGTGTTAGACCGCTTCAGAATGAAGTTAGAGAAGGTTGTTATTATGTAGGTGCTGGGAATTGAACTCAGGACCTCTAAGTCTGCTCTGAACTGCTGAGCCGTGACTCCAGCTTCCTTACACTTATTCTTTAAGAGTCTCCGTATTTGCTATTGTCAGTGCTCTCCTCGCTGTCCGAAGTTGGAATAGTTGTGTATGCTTGCATTTGAGGCTGCCTTTAGTAACAGCTGTTTGCATTTGTCTTCCTAATTGCGTCATAGACATTTGAAGAGCAGCACATGTCCTGGTTGTCTGTGTATGTCAGACATCATTTAGAAGGAAAATTTGCAGTTATACACGGATCAATATTATGTGTTGAATTTGCCCACAGATTTCTTGTTCAAAACATATAATTTATTCTTATGTCTAATACTAACTTACACTTTGGAAAATGGCAGAATAGTTCCACAGTAGCTTTTTGGTAGAGTTGAAAACTTTGCTTTTGTAATCTAGTCCTCCTTTAAATAATAAGTTTGTTAAAAGTATATCCTCAGCCTGTGCATTAGTTACTTTTGCATAACTCTAATGAAACAAACCAGTTTAAAGAGAGAAATGTGTGTGTGTGTGTGTGTGTGTGTGTGTGTGTGTGTGTGTGTGTGTATTCCTAGTTTCAGAGAGTTCCCTCCGTCCTGATCATGAGGGCTTGGTGGAGCCGAGCAGCTCACATCATGGTGGACCTGGAAGTAACAATGAAGACCAGGAAAGCTTTGAGCTTGCGTCTCCTTCCCTGGCTCCTTCTTTCCCGCTTTGACTCTGTCAGGGCTCCTCCCCATGGAATGGTGTCATCCTCCTGGACAGAGGGTTTCTTTCCCTTTATTTAATCTTCCCTAGAAATACCCTCACAGATACACCCAGGAATGTGCCCTACCAGTCTCCTCGGTGAACCTAGATCTCTGTCAGGTTGACAATGAAGACAGAACAACACAGCCGTTGAGTGTTTGCCTGCACTTCTCATTAAGTCTCTGCCTGCTTTCTTAGCTGAATGAACAAGTGAGACTAATATAGAAACTACTTTCAAAATATCAGAAATTGCCTATATCAGATCTGTTTTTCTTATATTACCTAGTTGTGCACATGTTTGCTTTCATAGATGGAAATAATGTCATAGCTACAATATTATCTCGGTGGCTATTTTTTTCTTTTGCCTTTTGACATTCCACCTCGCACTCCATGAAATAAGAAGAAGACTGGTGACATTGTCGTTCTCTGTATCTCTCCGTCCCCTAGGCCAACAGGTTTATTGGTTTTTGAGTTGTGTTCCAAAGAGCCCCAGAGAGCTCACTTGTGGGAAAGCCATTTATTTCATACAGGGAAGAGGAAGCTGGTTCTAACTAGGCAGGTCTCTAGCCTTTCACATCTGTCACAATGGTTCCACTTCCTTCTGTTCTGTTATTCAATTGGTATATGAGGCTTTATTCAGAAGGAGTTAAAAGGACTTATTCAAAAGGATGTTAAAGAGCAGCTTGAGAAAGATTGGTTATTCGTTCAGAGGATGCCTTTGAGATCTGAAATGCACACATATGCCTGACCTAGCCTCTTGCCAAGAGAGTATGGCTAGCCTGGCCCCTTATGAAGGAAGCCATGGCCAACCTACCCTTTTACCAAGGGCTGTGGCTAACCTAGTTTCTTACTGAGAATTGGGCAGGCCACTCAGAATCAGAGAATGACTTTCAGGTGAACCCTTATGAATGGAGAGTTTTGGTGAGACGGTGACTTATACTGACTTTGGAATCATTAATCTTGCCTTCCTGCCCTGGGTTTCAAAGACTCCTGCTCCAAATCAGGATATAGTGAACTCCTCTATCCCAGCTGCCATGTTTCTTCTTAGGGATAAGGAGGGTGGAGTCATAGCATTTACGGTTCAGGAATCTGGTATAGAGGCTCTAAGCAACAAGCAGGCCCCCTTTGGAGTCTTTAGCTCTGTAGAACTAATCGACATGTATAATTTTTCATTTAAAGTATAATCCACAGTTGTTAGAACCGAGTGTGGCCCAAGAAGGAACAAAGCAAACTTCCTTTTGGCTCAGTATCAGGAAACCATATTTATTTGTGGTTTAACAGTAGGGTGGAGGGGATCTTGTAACTGATTTTATATCCTTCTCACTTAGCCAGAAATTGCTGTGTGTTTGCATAGTCATAGCAATAGAAAGTTTCTGCAGTTACTAATCAGAGGGAGGAGTTCACAGCGGTGAAGATTATAGCATTGTATTTTATGTGCTGGGAGGAGCCTCATAACTGTTTCAAGGACAATTTTGTTTTCTTCATGATGGTAGAAAAAAGTATTGTGTAGTAGTTTCCAAGTGTCTGTTTTGGAAATGATAATGGACATTTGAAACTGAGGGTAGAAAGTTATTTCTTAGGGGTAAGTAACCTCCTTGTTGAAGAGAGGTCTTACTTTAATTTGAGTTTTAAAGTTTTCTGGCTACACAGAAATAATGTAACAGAATAGCAACTGGGAACTCTTGAGATCTTGAAAGAGAAGCAATTAGAAGCTTTGAGAAGAATACCATTTTAGTAAATATACACTGGAAAATATGATTGGTTGGTACAAATGCCATCTTTTACTTAAAATGCTTATTTAGTTGCGTACTCCACTTATACCAATAACTATTCTGTGTTACCCGTTTTCTTTCCCATAAGACACCTGCCTAACATTTATCGAGTTGCTGGGGATGGGTGCTGGGCCTCGTCTGGCTGGGTAGTAAGAGGCCCAAGCACTCGGCTGCATCCCAGTACTGTACCTGTTTCTTCTCTTTCTATAGCAGCATGGTGGGAAGATAACTGTCTTGTGGAGAAGAAATGTGCTCAACATTATTTCCTCTAGTTTTTCTTAGGTCTAGTATAGTAATGTTTTAATAGATTTGTTTTATTTTAAAGGTAATACATATCTTAAAGAAGAAAATACTAAAATACTAAATACTAAAAATGTTAAAGAAAAAAAGAAAAATTCTGCCATCCCATACTCTATACATCCCGTACTCTATACATCCCGTACTCCGTACATCCCATACCAGTTTAAAATAGTGTGTCCTTGCTTTTATACCGAGGACGCACTATTTGCCTACTTGATTTCCAGCGGCATGTTATTTGTCATTGTAAGACAGATACTAACTTCAGTGCTACGCATTTTTGATAGGCAGTGAAGCGTCACTCTAGTCCCACAGCCGGAGCGGCACATTCCTTCAGCAGTGAGCCCACCATTGGGTTCTGCAAACAGCGACGTGAACTGCATTAGATTTCGAGTTGTCCTGGACTGGATTTTCCAAAGGCAGCTTTTCCTCCTTTCATTTTTCTGTGTACTCATGAGCTAGATTCAAGAGCATGAAGAACACAGAAACCCTTTGTGCACGTGTATTTTTATATGCGTGTGCTTATGCAAGTATATAAATGCATGCATGCACATGCAGAGCCTAGGACACCCAGGTGTCTTCTGCTAATGCTCTCCACCTTATTTCCTTGAGACATGGTTCTTTTCTGAAGCTCACCTTTTCCTCTCTGCTGGCTGGCGAGGCTGGTTGGCCAGTAAGCTCTTGGCCTCTGTGTGTCTCCTTTCCCCAGTGCTGGGGTTACAGGCATACAGTCATGCTGAGCTTTTTTTTTTAAATTTTATTTTTAATAGTCACTTAGCAATAACCACTTTTTAGCAGTCTTTTTTTTTTAACTTTATCTGTAGTTTTTTTTTTAACATTTATTTATTTATTATGTATACATCATACAGCTTTCTGCCTGCATGTATTGCTGCAGGCCAGAAGAGGGCACCAGACCTGATTATAGATGGTTGTGAGCCACCGTGTGGTTGCTGGGAATTGAACTCAGGACCTCTGGAAGAGCAGTCAGTGCTCTTAACCTCTGAGCCATCTCTCCAGCCCCACGCTGAGCTTTTAATGTACACATTAGAGACTTGAATTTAGACTCTTCTGCATACCAAGCAAAGTCACTTACCACTGAGTCATCTCTCTAGTCCATGGAAAAACCTTTTAAATCACAATTTATATGGATAGTAGAACTCATAATAGTGGTTGTTAAATGGAATCAAGGCATATTAATTCTTTTGAATTAAAAAAAGATATACTTTAAAATTATTTTTAAACATGTATGTGTGCGTGTGCATGTGCGTGTGTATGCATGTATGTGCATGTGTGTGCGTGCATGTGTGTATGTGTGCGTGTGTGTGTGTGTGTGTGTGTTTGTGCAAGCGCATATGTGTGTTACCTTGTAAGTGCCCATGGGGGCCAGAGGCATTGGAACCCCTTTGGAGTTGGAGTTGGTGTTACAGGGCAGTGGAGAGCCAGCTGGTAACTGAACTTGGTCCCTCTGGAAGAGTAGCTCCTAACAGCTTAGCTAATGCTCCAGACCTACAAAAACATGTTAATGTGTGTGTCATTGAAGTCTCCCACTAGTTTTTGGGTGTTTGAGTGGGTTGCCTAAACTTAAGTTTGTAGTTGAATTATGGAGGTTTTGTGATACAAGTGTTTTCTTTTTCAGGACTTTCCCAGATTTCTCAGAACAAAGTAGCAGTTCTTCTTCTAGCTGGTGGGCAGGGGACAAGACTTGGAGTCACGTATCCCAAGGGCATGTATGATGTGGGCTTGCCGTCCCACAAGACACTTTTCCAGATACAAGCAGAACGTATTCTGAAGCTGCAGCAGTTAGCTGAGAAACAGTATGGCAACAAGTGCACCATCCCCTGGTAAGCGGAGTCTCCTGCTGAAGCATCTGCTCTGTAGCATTCAGATGTGTATGAGCTTACTGACAAGAGGACATGCTTCTGTTACCAGTGATCTATGAAAGGCAACCCTACATATGCTAAAAGTAATATATGTTATAGCTAGCTGCCCTCAGTGGCTTTACTGGGAGTATATACTCACTTTTATACCCTTAGATAAGCACCTTATGAATACCTTTCAGTACCCAGCAGACCCTCAGTTCGGAAACTTCTTACTGACTAGTAGTGTGTCTAAAATAGGCCTTCTGGTTGAAAATTAATTTCCTCCTGAAATCTGAAGGTGTTGCTGCCACATGTCCAGTGTCATTTTGATCCCTAATCATTTTGTTTCCTCTCTCAAGCATTTGGGTTTCTCCTTCATAGTGTCTTACACCTCGTGATAAAGTGGTATGGCCCATTAGGCCTTTTCTGTCTAGCAAATCAGGTCCTAAGTACCAGGTTAGGTCGTTCGTCCCTCTTCCCCCATCCCCCACCTCTTCCACATGGTGGCTTTCCCCAGAGATGAAAGCCGAGTTGACCTCTCTGCTATGGGTCCCATTTGTTTCCTCAGCAGCTACTGGGGTGCTGCGTGCAGGGTCTCAGTCTTGGTCACTGCCTCCCAAGCACTGTGAGTGACACTCAGGTCACTGCCTCCCAAGCACTGTGAGTGACACTCAGGTCACTGCCTCCCAAGCACTGTGAGTGACACTCAGGTGGTTCTGCACTGCCTTTCACTTTTTCCCCTTTTCTTTAGCTCTCTGATTAATTTCCCGGAGCAGTTAAGGGGAACCAGCTATGTATCTGACATCCCTCAGGGCCTTGATCTTATCACTTCAGTCCCACAGGACCAATCAAAACTGCTGGTTTTCTGTCTCCCAGCAACAGCCTCCAGTCCCAGTGCAGATTCCCTAGCCTGTACCAGCATCAGAAAAGACTGTCAGGAAGAAGCAGCTGCTTTCCTTAATTCCCTTCGGAAGATTCTCCCTCTCTGGGGCTTCAGGTCTGAACCATGCTGTCCTCTGATTACTTTGAAGACATGATTTTTGGAATAATTTTCCAAGATATTCAAGTTATTTTTCAATATAAAAGTACTGGGATGCTGTGAACTTTTTTTTTTTTTTTTTATCTTGATCCTGTCCGGGGGTGATTAAAATGCCCCAAGTGATTTGTTTGGCATACATATTTACTGTGGTAGGAAATCATGCTATCTTCTTCATCAATTTAAATACTATTTTTGTTTTATCTTCTGCCTGAATGTCTGCACTACATGCATGCAGTATCTGCGAGGCCAGAAGAGGGCCTCAGATCCCCTAGAAATGGACTTTCAGTGGTCATTAACTACCAAATGGGAACCAACCTGAGTTCTCCTGTAAGAGCAAGTGCTCCTAAAGAGCCATCTCTCCAGCTCTGTACTTCAGCAGTTGATTTATTTAATGATTATTAGTTGGGTCGCTGTTTCTAAGTCCTAAGTATTGATCACTAACTAAAACAAAAATCCCAATTTTTATGTAGCTTAAATTCTAGGAAGGCCCTGAATCACTTTAGTTTAGTTTCTAACTGTAGTTTTAGATAGGATCTTTTTTCTCTCTTGCCATTACATCATGAATTCAGTTTTTTGGAAAATGAAAGATTTGTTTTAGTTTTTTATGTGTATAAATCTTTTACCTGCATTATGTCTGAACACACTTATGTGTGCCTGATGCTCAGGGAGACCAGAAGAGGTGCTGGATTCCTAGAGCTGGGGTTAGAGACAGCTGTGAGTCACCATGTGGATGTTGGGAATTGAATGATGTCCTTTGGAAGAGCAGACAGTGGCTTTAACTGCTGATTGATCTCTCAAGATCCTCAATTAAAGTTCTGTGGCAACAGAATGTATAATTTTACTTCCATGATTATAACTGGATGGTGAGCAGAGTCTGGGATCTCTCTCATTTTAATAAGAACCACAAGAAAATATTAACCTGTATTGTTGTTACCTTTTTTTCCTCTATTTAGAGTCGGAGGTTTAATTTTAGCGTACACTTTTACAGAGTTATAAATGCTTACGCCTCTCGATATGGGTTCTTTGCTTCTGGAAACAGGTTTGATATTTTCATAGGCTTATTTTGTGCATAAGGATCAGTACAAATCCTGGAAGAAATAAAAGAACTAATCAGTGTGTCTCAGCCAAAAAAATGATGAAGTAAGTCAGATATGAAGCCAGGGCTCTCACAGTCTCTGCAGCTTGGGAATGTATCGAGAGCACCGTCTTTTGCCCTAATTCTTGCTTATAAAATGGACTCTTTTTGCAGGTATATAATGACCAGCGGCAGAACGATGGAATCGACGAAGGAGTTCTTTACAAAGCACAAGTTCTTTGGTTTAAAAAAGGAGAACGTGGTCTTTTTCCAGCAGGGAATGCTGCCTGCTATGAGCTTTGATGGGAAAGTTATCTTGGAAGAGAAAAACAAAGTCTCTATGGCTCCAGGTTCGTAATCATCCTCCTGTGGTGGTGACTTATTTGATAGTATGGAATGACTCATTAACTTGTTTTTCTTTTGAATGGTGGTGATTTGGATGTTAGACACAAGTTTTTTTTTTTCTTCAATTTTTTTCCTTTATATTGTCAGTGATTTAAAAAGTTGAAAATGTCCATTAGTGAAATGGATGGATCAAAATTTACACTTCTTATGGGTGATTGCCCTAGGGAGCTTTCTGGATGTTCACCCTCTTCTCGTGCTATTTTATGTGTATGGGAAGCATCACGATTTAGTAGGTAGGAGGCTTAGCTGGTGATGTAAGTCAGTGCTAGATTACTTGCCTGGCAGGCACAAGGCTCTGGGCTCACATATCACCACTGGAAAAAAACAAAACAACAAAGTAGTGAGAGGCTAAATGATAGTTTCTAAGGGGCTTTAAATCTTAAATCAAACAGAGATAATTGCTCAGGGACATTAAATGGCAAAGAGAAATCTTCATACACTAAGAGAGCACAAGGCAGAACTGTATACACGTGAGTAGGGACACTGGCTTGTATGACTGCAGTTAGTATATGCACATTGCAGTTGCTGATGGCATTTATCGGAACTGGACAGTTGTGCTTGTATAACCACACAGAGTGACCTAGACAGTGATCTCAGCTGTGGAACCTGCGTGAGTTTCTCTATGAGTCTGTACTTAGAGGAAAGACTGAGAGGAGTAGACAGTAAGCTAGATCTTCACCATGTGTGGGCCTGTATTGCATCTGGATTCCTGTTTGCAAAAGACTTTGTTTGTTTGTTTGTTTGATGCAAGAGCTAATGTAACCCAGGCTGGTTTGCAACTCACTGTATAGCTGAAGGGACTTTAAACCCTGATCTGCCTTCCTGTATGTACTTCCTAAGTCCTGGGATTACATGTATGTGCCACCACACTGTGTTTAGGAAGTGCTGGACCCAGGGCATCATGCATGCTAGGCGTGCACTCTGTCAACTGAAGTGTATTCCCAGTACCTGTATTTCCCTCCTCCTCTCTCCTCCCTCCCTCCCCTCCTCCCTCCCTCCCTCCTCCTTCCTTCCTTCCTTCCTTCCCCTTCCTTCCTTCCTTGAAGAAGAGTTTAGTACTGTTATTAGCTCTGTTTTGGAGGGCTGTCTAGTTTTTCATTATTAAGTAATGGTTAAGATAGAAGAAATATACTAAAACAGCAATGAAGATAAAAACTTTTATTTATAGTTAGTTTAAATCTCAATAGGTTTTCAAATCTGTCTTAATAAGTGATTAGTGTAAAATGCTTAAATTTATTTTGAGCTAGGTAAGTCTTTTGGGCTAAGAATATAGAGCCGATTTGAATCATAAATATTAAGAAAACTCAAAATGAGGGGTTTGAATCATAGAAATTGCCTCGGCGCAAAGGCCCCTGGTTCGGTCCCCAGCTCGAAAAAAAAAAAAAAAAAAAAAAAAGAAAAAAAAGAAAACTCAAAATGGTCTAAGCAAAATGAAGTAATCATGACTCGATAAGAGCTATATAGTACCCTATGTTATATGATAAATTATTGTTTTGGGATTTACGTCAATGATGTTATTCTTTACATAATTATGCCCAAGCTATACACTGTTTTTTACAATTTTTTTGGATATTTTATGTATTTACATTTCAAATATTATCCCCTTTCCTAGTTCCCCCTCTCCCATCCTCCCTGCCCCTCCTTCTATTAGGGTGCTCCCACTCCCATACACCCACTCCCACCTCAGCACCCTGGCATTTCTGTACACTGGGGAAAAGAGCCTTCACAGGACCCAGGGCTTCTCCTCCTATGATGTCATACAATGCCATCTTTGGTTGGTGGTTTAGTCCCTGGGAACCTGGGGTGTCTGACTGGTTGATATTGTTGTTCTTCCTCTGGGGTTGCAAACCCCTTCAAAGCTATGCACTATTAACTTTTGACACCTGAACTTTTTGTGCTTACTCAGTATTTTTGACTTTGTGATGAAAGCCATGCCAGTTTTTAAATGTTAAACAGTCTTCTAGTTGTCTCCACAGTGGGTCATGGTATATCACTAGTGGGTTGTTTATTTTCCAGATGGCAATGGTGGTCTCTACCGGGCTCTTGCAGCCCAAAACATTGTGGAGGACATGGAGCAAAGAGGCATCTGGAGTATTCATGTCTATTGTGTGGATAACATATTGGTGAAAGTGGCAGACCCTCGGTTCATTGGATTCTGCATTCAGAAAGGAGCAGACTGTGGGGCAAAGGTAAAGCCTTCTCAGCTTTGTTGAGGCTTTGAATGATTTTTGATCAGTCTTTTTTAGGTGATCTGAATAACTTAGAATCATTCATCCGACTAAAGTATTTGAACCATTTCACTTGGTTCTAGAAGGTCACAAGTTATTACTTGTCACAAGAATTTAAACAATGTGAGGATGGTTTGTGACTACTTGAGACAGTGAATGCTGGTCATCATTATGGGTACATTTAAAGTTATTAAATTACTGTTGGAATGACTATAAGCACACTGATACTAGGGTTGAGGGAGGTTATGCTGTGCATAGGAACAGTTAAATAGTTGTGTGTGTGTGTGTGTGTGTGTGTTAGATAAGGCTAAGAATAAAATAGTCAGAAGAGACCTTAACATTTCAGAAGATTTAAAAACATTAATACAAACACTGATTTTTTCTGAAAGTTTTTTAAGGCTTCTAGTCTCAACAAATAAATTATAACACAGTCATGTTAGATCCCATGGAGACTAATGGGGAGACAGCTAATGAAATGATTACAAGGTTTAGAATTAACTGGGAAGATGGTCAAGAAATAATACAGGTTCACTTAATGTCCAACAGAGCCATCTGTTTTGGTCTAAGTGATGGGAGGTTTATTCCGCGTGGTTTACTAACAGCATGGTGTGCTTATGTATCGCATTGGCTTTCTTTGTGCCCTGAAAGGTATCTAGGTGGATCCCATATTTTAGGTCTTGTGAGCAGTGCAGCAACAGCACAGGAACACAGTCCTTGATTTGCTGACTTCAGTTCTTTCAGCCCTGTACTCAGTAGTGGGGATAGCTGGATCACATGATAAATGCATATTTTGGAATTTCATATTGTTTTGTATAGCTTCTGTAGGACTGATATCCCACCAACCGTGTGTGAGAGTTCCCCTTTTTGAGGGCTGGAGTTAGGAGCACTTGCTGTTCTTCCAGAGGACCTGGTCCAGTCCTCAGGGCCCGTGGAACTCTGGCTCCAGTTCCTGGGGATCCCATGCCCTCTTCTGGTCTCTGTGGGCAGTGCATACATACATGCAGGCAAAAGGTCTCTAAACATAAGATTAAGAAAATCTATTTTAGAAAAGCTGCCTTTTCTACATTTCTTCACTGGTACTTTTTCTTTTTTTGATTATATTCATTCTAACTGGGGTGACCGTTAGGTAACAATAAAGAGGTAGAAATGCTAATGACCCCAATTTGATCATCACATGTTTATTAAATCATATAGAATCATATAAACATAATTATAATAATTTAAAAATGAAATAATAAACTGAAAAATCGAGTATTTCAAATTGTAAGAGTGAATGAGGAAACAGGCTAAGTATAACATACCTCTTCTTCAAAGCTCATGACAAAATCACTCCAAAATGGACACATATTTAAATATATGAAACCATAAAGATGTTAACATGTAGAATGCTTGTATGTGTTTGATGTCAAAGTCAAAACCATGTGTGCGCTGACAAAAACAAAGTGGGTTATATACAAACTTAAAATGTCTGTTTAAAAAAAAAAATGAGACCTCAAGGGCTGGAGATGGCTCAGAGGTTAAGAGCACTGGCTGTTCTTCTGGAGGTTCTGAGTTCAATTCCCAGCACCCACATGGTGGCTCACAACCATCTGTAATGGGATCTGATGCCCTCTTCTGGTGAGTCTGAGGACAGTGGCAGTGTACTCATAAAAATAAAATAAATAAATCTTTTTAAAAAATGAGACCTTGAGAGACACACCATAATCTCGGTTAGAGATTTTCTATTATAAATTAATTTCTTACCACATTAGTCTAAAAAATAGTTATTATTCAGAAGCTTAAGCCCTAAATTTAGCAAATCAGGTTTTGAGAGAATAAAGTATTAGGTCTAATAAGACTTTATCTTCTTTGAGGCATGGTGTTGCTGTTAGCCTAGGCTGAAACTCATGACAGCCTTCCTGCCTCAGTTTCCCAAGGGGCTGGAATTATAGGCATGAACCACCATGTGAACATAAGACTCTTTGACTCTGAAGAGAGCCATCGATTAGTTCATGTGGTTAAGGCAGCAGTCTAACCAGATGCTGACAGCACATGCCGTGTGTTTAGTTGCTACTGAACTGTAGTGGAAACAGCGAATGGAACTGTGAGTAGCTGGGGAGCTTAAGACCCTCCAGAGCACAGCAGTGCATTTCTGACCTGTTCCACTTGGTGTCTCTTCTTTCTGAGACACAACCTAACTCTTTATTGATGTAAGCTTCAGAGTCAATGTAAAGACTGCGAGGTCAGAGAGGATATGGCCACCCCATGTGATCCAAGGTATTAGCATTCTTCGTTCAGATAGTTGTAAGTCCCAGATTATGGGTCGTTAATTGTGTCTGTGAGGCAGGGCTAGAATTCATGCTCCCCAACTCTTCCTCTCTCACTTCCACTATACAAGCCCATCTGGAGAATAGTCCTGTCTGCCGGAAGCTGGTGTGCGACTTGTGTGCACTGTTCACACAGACACATGGGTGTTGATTTCTCCACCAGCTGCAGCCGAAGTCCAGCTGTAGTTTTCTTCTGCAGACTCACCACCTAGTCTTGGGTCTGGCATGAAGACTGTAGTTATTCTGAATCAATAAGAATTCAGATGGAACCCAGCAAAGATTAGATTGACATAGTTAAAATTTTTACAAAAGTAAGTTAAATATTTCTCTCCCGAGCTTTGTTTTTTGGAACTTGACTTAAGTTCACCTCTGTTTACCAGATGCTAGGATTATAGCTGCTCTTTTTTTAAATTAAGCCAATTAAGATATTAAAAATATAATTGATACATTTTAAAATTATATTTTTATTATTTAATACATTTTTAAATTTAAGTATATTTTGATCATATTTTCCCCTCTCCCCCAAGTCCTTCAGTTCATCTCCCTCACCCAGCTTTTAAGTTCTTTCTCAAAAAAATAAAAATAAATAAAATAAAAATCTAATACAACCATGCAGCCCCTTAAAATTAAGAAAAAAATAAAACGATATCCAAAGAGAAGAAACAAAACAAAACATCAAATTCTAAGCAAATAAAAGCACACACAGACCCCCTGTGAGGAGCATTGTGTGTTTGTCAGCTGCTCCTGAACGTGAGCATCGCCCTGTAGTGGCTGAGGTACCCAGTGTGGCTCCATCGAGAAACGGATTTCCCTCTGCCTGCAGGTCTGAGTGACAGGTCGTTTGTTCATCTTTCCTCTGGTAGCTAGGCTTTTATTCACTCATTCATCTGTTAACTCATCCTTCTTCCTTTTTTTTTTTTTTAACAAATATAACGAGATAAAATGAAACAAAAGCTGTCATTGAAGTTAGACAAGACAGACCAACAGAGGGAAAAGAGCCCAAGAGAAGCCCTTAGAACCCCAGCAATCCCGTGAACTGGAAGCCATAATAGAAGTGCTGAGGGCCTGGGGCAGACCCTGTGTATGCTGCTTCAGTCTCTGAGTACATGCGAGCTTCGCTCACATTGGTTTCTGAGGACCTTGTTTTCTCGTTGTCCTCTATCCCCTCTTGTTCTTACACTCTTTCTGCCTCTTCATCCATGAGGTTCCCTGAGCGCTGAGGGGAGAGATTTGATGGAGACATTCCATTTAGGGCTCAGTGTCCCAAGGTCTCAGTCTCTGCATAATGTCTGGCAATGTTCCCATCTGCTGCAGAAGGAAGCTTCTCTGATGATGGCTGAGCGAGGCAACCGATCTATAATTATAACAGAGTGTTATTAGGAGTCAATTTTTAAAAAAAGATTTATATATATATATATATACACACACACACATATATATATATATATATATATATATATATATATATATATATATATATTTCATGTATATAAGTATACGATCACGCTCTTCAGACACCAGCAGAGGGCATTGGATTTCATACAGATGTTTGTGAGCCACCATGTGGTTGCTGGGATTTGAACTCAGGACTTCTAGAAGGGCAGTCAGTGCTCTTAGCCACTGAGCCATCTCTCCAACCCCATTCGTTTTCTATTTTTCACTACATTTTTTCCTTTTTTAGAACATTATTACTTGGTTTCACCATAGGTCCCTGAGCTGTCTAATCTCAGGTGCGTGCTCACCAAGCAGTATTGCATGGGTCCCATCTCATGGAGGGACCTTAAGTTAAATCAGCTGGTGACTTACTTCCACAAGTTCTGTGCCGCCGTTGCCATAGCACATCTTGTAGACAGCATCATTGTAATAAAGGGCTTGTAGCTGGCTCGGTGTTCATGTTCCTATTTGGAGAAGGGATTCTGTACCAAAGATGGTAGAGCGTGAAGACTCTATGTAGCTATAAGCTTGGCATCTTCATGTTCCGTGAGTGGTGTAGGAGTTGTATTTTGACACATTCTAATTGGGGTGATTCATAGCATGGTAGTAAATTTCTTTGTGATACATTGTAACTTTCTGCTCTACCTTGATGCATTAAATACTCTTTTGTGGAGTGACAGATTTGAAGAATGAGCTAGTTTATAAAAGCACAAACACAAAAAGTTAGGAGCCATTGTTAATGGATGTCATTTTGTGAAACGATTATACTTAATCGTGTTATCTTGGATTCTTGCTTAGAAAAGCAAGAATCTAGAAACTATTAATCTAGAAACTATTGATCAGCTCTCTTAATTTTATGCCGTAAATTTTTTCTTTATAATACAACTGATTTCTAAAATTATGCAGTTGGCAAATTCTTTCTTGTAATTTAGACTTTTATACTATGTAGATGTCAATAATTATGGAAACAAATCCTTTGCCTGTAGATTAAATGTGAATAATATCAATGGATAGGATTATTTTTATGTCTTGTGATTAGTTGGTTGTGAGGGTTCATAGTGATGACTGGAAAATAAGCCTCATGTACATTTTAACAACTCTGAAAATTCTCTGCCTAGGAAGGCACCTACTATAGAGAATAGGGAGTGAGAGCTTGATTGGCAGGAATTATGAACAGCCCCTGACTGGTTTAAATCATCTTCTCTACGTTTCCTCTCATTTTAATCTACTTCGTTGTTAAAATTAAGTTAAAGCCCTCTCTTGGGTTGAGTTTAAAGATGCCATGAGTAAAACGTATAGGTGGCCTTTATACGGCATGTTTCCAAAGAGCCAGTAGTTAAATGTCTTCCATTGCTGTTGTCTGTCTGATGGGCAGGTGGTAGAGAAAACCAACCCCACGGAGCCAGTCGGCGTGGTTTGCCGGGTGGATGGGGTGTACCAGGTGGTGGAGTACAGTGAGATCTCTCTGGCCACAGCTCAGAAGCGGAGCTCAGACGGACGGCTGCTGTTCAACGCGGGGAACATCGCCAATCACTTCTTCACTGTGCCATTCCTGAAAGATGTTGTCAAGTATGAACAAAATAGGAACCTAATGCTTTTTATTTATACTGAACCTTTTGGGGAGCTGGCTAGAGGCCCCAAACCTGCTCCACAGAACCCATGTGTTGTCCTGAGGATCAGTGTCTCAAAGGGAAAGCTCCTCAGGTCGTGATTGCTGTGCCTGAGCGGAGTCGCTCTGTCAGGTGCTGGGTCTGCGGGGCAGGCTCTCCCTGGTGCACGCTCTTCCTGCCTCCAAGTGCCAGACGGGCACTGCCATGTTAGAGCTTTTTCTTAGTGTAGAAATCACTATTTAAATTTTCTAGGAGGACTCTAGTTATATGATGTTATGAACTGAGACTTAATGAATACTCTTTACTCAGAAAATTTCAGCGTTGCTTCTTGATACACACGTGCCTGCGTGTTTTCGGTTTTTTCCTTACATTTTGAATTGAAAAGTGATTCTGTCTTTCCCCCTTTATTCCTCAGTGTTTACGAACCTCAGCTGCAGCACCATGTGGCGCGGAAGAAGATTCCATATGTGGACTCCCAGGGCCACTTAATTAAGCCAGACAAGCCAAATGGAATAAAGATGGAAAAATTTGTCTTTGACATCTTCCAGTTTGCAAAGTATGCTTTGAATAGCACCAGTAAGATCAAATGTGTACCGTGAAATGTTGCTTTTTACTGTCTGTCAGCCAAGAAGCTGTGCTAGCAATCACGTGATAGTGTGCCTCAGCCAGGTATCTCAGTCCCGAGAGCCTTCTCCAGTCTAACGCCACTGTGAGCTGTGGCCTGTGCTGCCTGAAAGTACAATTAGAAAAGGGAAGTCAACCGGTGTCATCTAGGTCTTTTGCAGAACTGTCCAAGTCATTTGCTTTGTACTGACACTGAAGAGATTAAGATAAATGAATGTTTGGGCTATGGGTATGAGTCTGTCTGCTTCCCACATGCCTTACTAATCCCTCTCTCAAAACATGTGATCTTTGTGCGTTAAAGCTTTTTTCTTTCTCATCTAAAATGAGAGTTGTGGAAAAGAGCTTATGTTTTACAATGGAGAAGAAAGTTCTGTTTCTCTTTGGTTAGTGATAAATATTATTTGTGATCACTTGAAATTGGCTGAAGAAACCTTGTCACTGGGTCCCAGAAGACTGAGGCATGCTGGGAGGAGTCAGGGACTGTGTGGATAGTTTTATTCCCTATAAATGAAGTCTCTGTGGCTCCACTCTAGGAAGTTTGTGGTGTACGAAGTATTACGGGAAGACGAATTCTCCCCGCTCAAAAATGCAGACAGTCAGAATGGGAAGGATAACCCGACCACTGCAAGGCATGCCTTGATGTCCCTTCACCATTGCTGGGTCCTCAATGCTGGGGGACACTTCATAGATGAAAATGGCTCCCGCCTCCCAGCCATCCCCCGGTAAGTCACTGTCTTTGCTTCTGTGTGTATGAGCTGCTTTGCGATTCTTCCTTTTCTGTGTGACGTAGCCCTAGATCGTGCTCATTTGTTTATTTTTAAAGTAGCTGTGTGTAAGTAGTTACGGATAGTTACTGATGTAAAGTGACCATGGCTTTGCTCATTACAAAGAGAATGCCAGCCTTTTCTCTCTTTAAAAGAAAGCTCTTGAAGAGCTCTCTTTTTTTTTTTTTTGTTTTTTTTGTTTGTTTGTTTGTTTGTTTTGGAAACATCCTTACTGTGTCAGGGAAGTAATTTCTACTAACTAATGGTCAGATGGTTTCAGTGTGTCATGTGACCAATGCTGTTAACAACACACTGTACTATGTAGGCAAGGTCCTTAAACTCGGAACTTGTTTCTGCTGCCATATGTCTGTTTACAAGTCCCACCAAGAGCTTCCTTACCTGCAGTCTATCTGTCCCCTGCTCGTACCATGGCACTAGAGAGGGTGCCTTGAAGGAAAGTGAACACCAGTTACATTCGCTGATATGCAGACCTCAGAAGGTTTTTTTGGGTTTTATAGGTTTTGTTTTGCTTTGAATATTTATTATGTATACATCATACAGCTTTCAAGAGGGCATCAGATCCCATTACAGATGGTTGTGAGCCACCATGTGGTTGCTGGGGATTGAACTCAGGAGCTCTGGAAGAGCAGACAGTGCCCTTAACTGTTGAGCCATCTCTCCAGCCCCAGGTTTTTTGGGTTTTAGATGATAAGAAAAAAAGAAAACACTTGGAGCTTTTCACATTTCAATAAGACACTTTTAACCTAAGTCCTTTATCTTATAGTACAAGTTGCTGGCACCTAGAAATGTCCCTTCCTAAACTTTTTTGTTTGTACTTAGGTGAATTATTTTGCTGTTTATTTTTTGTTCTTTTTGTTTGTTTTGGGTTTTTTTTTAATTTTTTTTATTTTTGAGTCAAGTCTTCTCTATGTATCCCTGGCAATCCTGGAACCCACTCTGTAGACCAGCCTGGCCTTGAACTCATAGAGAACCACCTGCCTCTGCTTCTAGAGTGCTGGGACTAAAGGAGTGCACCACCTTTACCTGGCTTAGTTTTTGTTCTTAGGTAAGATCCTGGTTGCATGCACCAAAGTGCTAAAAAGCCTCACACACTGGGCCACTGGGCCATGGAGTGCGGTCTCCATGACGGACTCTGCTGGGAGGAACAATGCTAGCTTGTCTTTAGTCCAAGGCCACTTAGGCAGGCTCTGCCTTCACAACAAGCTTGCTCTGTGACGTGTCACACTATCCTCATGCTCATCTTCAACTGAGTTTGGCTTTTTGATTTGTTGTTATTATTTTTTTTTTTTACTGTTTATTGGTTAAGTATGTTTTGCAGCTCCACGTCATTGTTCTTATTTTCTCCATTCCCATTAATGCTTATTTATTCCTACATAGCAGTGCTACAAATGGAAAGTCAGAGACCATCACAGCTGATGTCAATCACAAGTAAATATCCCAGCCTGCCTGCAGTGCATGGTGATGGGGCTGTGCTTCTCTCCGTACTAACTGGCATTTTAGTTTAGTGTTCTGCCTTTTGGGGTTCTGGAGGGAGGATGATTGAAGCTCTGGTGTGTGGGTGCACTGCTTTCCTGGTGGCAGGTATCTATCTGGATAACACTAACTCAGAATCTCTGTGCATGCAGGAAGTGGGGAGCATGCTTTACTAAAGAATCTGAGCGAGGGTGTTTGAGCCCATAGTGATGTGTGGGGTCCCGGGCAGGCTAGAGTCAGGGAGAACAGTCGGATCCCTGTACACTGTGGCATGAGCTAGAAGAAAAGAGCATTCTACAAATGTGCTTTACTGAATTGAATATATGTGCGCTCAGGCTGGAGTTTGACTACTCCTGATATTCTACAGCTTCGAATATGGAGAACACTTCTTTCATTTTATTTGTACACTTTTTGGCTTTGTTTTTATTTTGAGAAGGGATCTTGGTTTTCAGCCAAGGCTGGCCTGGAACTCTGTTCTCCTGTGTGTCTCCAAGTGTAGGGATTATAGCCACATAATACCAGATATGGCTAGGTCACTGTTTTCATTGAGTTATTTAGATTCTAAAGTATATATATTTTTGTTTTTCTTCATCAGCAGGCCATTTTATAGCTAGAAATAGCACAGCCTCTCTCACCTGGACAGTGACAAGATTTTTTATTGTGTTTTTTAATATTTTTTTTTGCTATTATCTTTATGGCTAAAAGGTCAGCTGATGGTTTTGCTGCTCTTTACTAGTTAGTAGATTTAGGGGCTGAAGAGATGGTTCAGTGCTTAAGAGCACTGACTGACCTTGCAGCGGACCCAGGTTCAATTCTCAGCACCTCCATGGCAGCACAGGACTCTCCATAACTCCAGTTCCAGGAGAGCTTACTCCTTCTTCTGGCCTCCTCGGGCACTGGGAACCAGGTGTGCTTGTGGTACAAAGACATACATGCAGACAGACCGCCTGAACACATGAAAGACAAGCTTAAAAATAAGTTAAAGTTACTAGGTTTAGTTTGAATTTTAAGGTTTTCAGGTAATTTGGGAATGAGGTTAATGGAAAAGGATCTGAAGGTAGAAAGTGTCTCAGAGGTAGGGCTGCCCTTGAGTACACGTTCCATCCATGTGTCTCCTCTTGTCAAGCTGCTTATTTGCCCAGGGGACTAAGCCCTGTGAGCATTGTGTCTCTGTGGCACTGCAGACCAGGGTCCTCATCCTACAGGTCTGTCTAGTTTCTTCTGGGAGTCATAGAAAACGGTTGCCACTTATACCATGGGAGCTGGGGCACAGAGCCTTTTGTCATTTTCTGTCTCATTCATTATTTTTAGTCTGTAGACAAAGTACCTTTATAATTTAAGAAATATTGCTCTGACTCTGAGTTTCTTATTGAACCATAGCTGTTTCATTTTGAAAAATGAAACCGTTTCTTAATGGTGTAGCTAAAAGCAGTATTATTCTATTTTTATTAAGATCCAGAAGCATTACTCTTACTTGGATTGTTTTCTGTGGTGTTTCTCCCTACTGCCTTTTATGTTAGGATAATCAAACCAAATGGCACCATGGGCCTGTAAGTAATTCCTACTAAAACCTTTGGTATCAAAAGATGTCCATAGAGAGTTGGAAAGATTCCTCGGAAATGAGAAAGCCGTCAGGGTGGCTCAGTGGAAAGGCACTTGCCACACAGGTCTGGTGTCCTGAGCTTGACTCCTGAAACCTACATGAAGGGTGCCATCCAGGATCACCACTGTGCTCTATGGCAAGCCAACTCATGTGCTTCACGCACGCACACACGCGTGCACGCACGCACACCAATAATAAGTAAACATTTAAAAATGAAAGATGAAGTGGGAATATTTTATGTAAGATGGAGACAAAATAGGTTGGAGTTACTTTGACGAATAAAAGCACGGATGTGGAGTCTTGACAAAAGTCATTTTTATTTTTCATCTTAACTTACTGTTTGCTACTAAGAATTTGCTTGGTGAGGAAATTAGGGTCCAGTTGGCTCTTGGGCTGTTTCATGTATAAGCTGAGTGTCTAGGTTTGGTGATGACCACTTCTGCCTTCCCTCCTTCAGGGCCTCTCAATTTGCCTATTGAAGTCCGTTTTCTTAGTTCCTTCCCATTTGGATTCTAGGGCTGTCACTTCAGGGTGAGAACAGAAGTCACATATTTAGACCAGTTAAATATTTGTTTCTTGGGTTCAAAACCAGATTGTATCATAGTGACTGAATCCTTGAGCGGATTCACTGAAATGGGCTCTGTGTGACCTGCCAGTGTGATAGGCCCTCATTTTCATATTATTCTGGTTGAGGTTCTCTGGGAAGTCAGAGGGTCCTTGTCATAAGAATATGGCAGAGATGTGAGGAGACCTTTGGCTCTTTTCTTGACACTAGACCGTCATTTCCCTTTGGAATTGGTTTAGTCATTTCTCCAGCAAGCTCCCAGGCCTGCAGCTACAGTTAGTGTTCTCATGTAGGAGAGACCAGTCATTCCTCACAGCCTACTGGGGTTCAGGCCACATCAACATAAAAGTTCAGAGGTGTTGTCAGGCAGTGCACGTATTCTGACATGCGGCATAAGTAATGTTTACTCCTGGAGATGGGGATCTCCAGTCACCTAAAACCTTCATCAGTGAACGGAAGCAGTCACTCAGAAATGAAAAGAGGGGGCGAGGAGAATGTTGGGGCTGGTGCTAAACCTGGAGGGTAGGTATGGTTTTTATAGTCAGAGGGGCTGTGATTGAGATAACTTGGACTACTCCCAACACTGGGCTCCATTATTCTACAGTGACTCATGAGTGAAAGTAGGCGGTCGAGGCATTGGAACAGGAAGGACATGGAGCGCCTTGAGTGGACTCAGGTGACCTACTTAGAGAAGCACTGGCCTCTGACTAGCCATAGGAGCCATTCTTGGAGGAGGAGAGATCTTAGCTTGAGGCTATAGAGGCTGGGTTTTGTGTGTGCTGTCTTCTGTTGCTAAGACGGTTTCTTTTTCTTAGAAGAGAAATTCTTGCTGTGTAGCTCTTGTTGGCCTTAGACTCTCAGTGTTCAGTTTTCTTCAGCTTCCTCAAGTGCTAGGCGTACAGTCATGTTCCATCTGCCTACCTGCTTTTTTATCTTTCTTTCCTTGATTCCTTCCTTTTTTTTCTCTTTTAAAAAATTATTTTTAAAAATTTTATCTTTTAAAAATATTGCATCACTTTCCCTTCCCTTTCCTCCCTTCAACTCCTCCCCCATCCCCTACCCTGACTCCACCCCCGCCCCCCATCCTCCTTTGGTTCCTCTCAAAATCATAGTCTCTTGTTGATGTATGTATGTATATGTATGTATGTATTTATGTATATATCTGTATATGTACATATCTATGTAAATTTACACACATGCATGTAAACACCTAAGTCTTTAAATACAGCCTTCTCTGTCCTAGTCCATTTAGTGTTACTTGTGTGTATATAATTTTAGGGTTGACCGCTTGGTCTTGGATAATCAGTTAGAGGGCTCATCCACAGGAAAGACTGTTTCTCCTGCTCTTAGCGTCCCTTTGTTGCCTGCAGTCCTTTGTCTGGGGTGGGGCAGGTGAGATCTCTCCTTTCGTGTCAGCATGACTACTGATGTTGTCCTCGCTCAGGCCGCCATATTGTCCAGGTGTTGTGGGTGAAGCGTCCTTGTCATTTCTAGCAGACAGTATCACAGATTTCCCATGGGTTTTAAAATCGTTCAGCCTGCTCTTCTGAAATGTTCCCCGAGCCTTTGCTGCAGGAGTTGTAGATGTATTAATGGGCAGGGCACCCACAATCACTTTTTCTCTGTATCTTAACAGTTGTTGCAAAGAGAGTTTTTGTTTGTTCGTTTGTTTTGAGAAAGATGAGAGTTATGTTCATCTGTTAGTGTTAGGATGGATATTTAGAATATAGTTAGAAATCACACCGCTTTAGTGAAATGGTCAGTGTTGCTTCTCCTCTGAGGTCCATGGCTTCACTGGCCTTGGATGACTGACTGAGTTTGAGTCTTCACCCCCTGCTAAGTGGACTGTCAGTCCAGCATTCTACCATTGTACCGTTATGCAGTCAGGGCTGGCCTTGAACTCACCGTGTAGACAAGGAAGGCCTGGACCTTCTGATCCTCCTGCCTCTTCCTCCTGAGTTCTGGGACTACAGACACCCAGCACCGTGCATGATTTATGCAGTGCTGGGAATTGAACCCAGAGCCTCATGCCTGGTAGGCAAGCAGTGTACAAACTGATCTACATTCTGGATCTCCTGTTGGCAAGATTCTCCAAGGACTGACTGTAAGGAAAACATTGTTAGACTGTCTAGAAATTCAGAATTCCAAATACCTGTAAAGTATCAGATTGTGACCTAGAATTGGCAAACAGTGACTTTACCTTGTCTTTGTCTTGGTACTTTCTGCCCCAATGCTTTCAGCAGGCATCTTTGGTAACACGGTGTTGAGACATATTAACAAGTTAGCTAATACAAGAGGCTTAGATTATGTAAGAAAATCCTGTACTAGGAAATTATGGAACAAGGAACAAACTGTTCTCTGTCTGTGCTGTCCAGTGTGGTTGTCATTACCCACCTGTGGTTCCTGAGCACTGGAATGTAGTTGCTGTGAAGTTTGAAATGCTCGGTTTCTGTAGCGCTTTGGCTGCTGTGTGGACAGTGCAGCTCTGGAGTGTTTGTCAGGGTTAGGATGTGACTTTTGAGATTGTGCTTTGTGAGAATTAGAGCAGCTGGGAGAGAGTCAAGAGACCTATGAGTGGGCCTGCCACACAGTGTATATCTAACCAGAAGTCCCCTTTTAATGAACGCTCTGAGACGGAAATGAGATGACGTAAGAGGGTGGTACGTAAAGAGCTGGTGGAATTACAGGGACTTGTTCAAGTAGTTTGTATCTGATGGTGTTAGCTTTCAGGGCATTTAGCAGAGAATAGGCTCCAGGGTAGGCTCCATTCTTTAACTAGAACTTTGTTACCTGCAAGCTTCTCAGAGGAAGACTATGGTCTGTATGTTCGTGTTAGCAGAATCTTTTGACATATGTGCCTATGTGTTTTCTCTTAGCTTGAAGGATGCCAATGATGTGCCGATCCAGTGTGAGATCTCTCCCCTCATCTCTTACGCTGGAGAAGTAAGTTGGCTTCACTTTGTCTTCACCACCAAGAAGGGATAAGTACTGTAAGACATCAGTCTGTTCATTAGCTCATGGATCACGCCACAGCACATGCACTTTGATCAGGACCTAGTAGCCTGTGAATATATTTATTACTTACGAGTTTGAAATAAACTTTACAAAGTAGGGGCCAGCAGAGTTGTTTCAGAGAAGCTCGGTGCCTTCCTAAGGCACTCCTCCCGGGAGTGAGCAGAGGACCTGGGTATTTCTGAATTCCTGAGGGTTTCTGCTGTCTTTCATCCATACCATAAATGAACCTGCCTGCTGTTAACAGAAGTCTATATCCCATCAGTGCCTGTGTATTACTGCTTTTAAAAGTAAAGTAAGTATTTTATAATTGGCAAGCTGCTTTTTTAATGCAATGTTAAGTTTTCTTTCTAGGTATCTATCTGCTTTGTTCAAACGCTTGGCACTGAACCTTACAGACCTGTGGAGTTGCGGTCCCCACTGTCCTGCTTATATAACTTCCTTCAGTTACTCATTGTTTAGCTACAGCAGGGATAGTCAACTAGAAAATAACACACACCAAAAAGAAAGAACTCAATATTTTACATTTTTTTTATTTCTTTTGGCATTTGTCTTATAATTCTATAAATCAGACATTAAGTCTAGTCTACAAAGCATGTAAGCATGTGAGGTGAATATTTGACTTCTAAATTCTTACTTTCTTTCTTTTTTTTTTTTTTTTTTCCGGAGCTGGGGACTGAACCCAGGGCCTTTCACTTGCTAGGCAAGTGCTCTACCACTGAGCTAAATCCCCAACCCAAATTCTTACTTTCTAAGTAGCTTTTGGCATAGCACTTTAAATGTCAAGTGCAGCTACCAGGCCAGTGTTGTAGGCAAGGAGCTGCCACTTTTCTGAGACTTCTTGTTTCAATCCTGCAGGGGCTTGAAGGCTATGTGGCAGATAAAGACTTCCATGCACCCTTAATCATCGATGAGAACGGAGTTCATGAGCTGGTGAAAAATGGCATATGATTCCTTAAGGGCCACCTAGGAAGCCATGGTTTTTGATAGATCAACTGTGAACCTGCAGGACCAACCTCTCCTGGACCGCTGAAGTTTGGACGTTCATAGAGTTTCATTTGCTTGCTAGTATCTGATAAGCAAGACAGACTTCCCAGATCCAGACGACTGGATTTCATTTTTAAAAGCATTTTTTTTTTTTTTTTGGTGATTCTCATTGAAGGTCTTATTTATATTTCTAACTGTATAAGTTCTTCCAAGCCAAGGCTCACACGGCAAACAGGAAGCTTCATCAGCTTGCCTCTAGTTGGGACGTTCAGCATGACTTCGCTTGTGCTGGAAGCATTTGGTTTTGAAGTTGTACATATTGATAAGTCATCGTACATGTCAGAAGGTTTCTATGGTACTAAAATTTTGTTTTATTTTATCAAGCATTAAAGTTTTTTAAGAAAATAACTGGACAGTAAAATAAAATTATCTTCTTGTCTCTGCAGTGTTATTTCTACCTTGAGGAAATTCTATTAACAAAATAAAAATCTTGGGAGACGTTTGAGACAATGCATAAAAACAAATAATTGTAGTCAGAGTTTTCTTCAGCAGGCAGCAGACATTGGACTTTGTCTTCTGTCACTCTCCTGTCTCTCTCTGCTAAGCATGTCCCTGCTGCAGAGGGCACTGGCTCAGCTGGACACATGTTTGGTGCCTGCCTGGGCAGGTGGGGTGGTACTAATACCATACCAAATGCATGGGCTCAAGATGGAGAAGCATGTTTAAGTCAGTCATTTACCTTATCGTTCCTCAATATCTTGTAGCACTTAAAACTTAGCAAGTTAATCCCTGTAGTGCTGACATAGAATAGAAGATTGAAAAGGAGAGGGAAATGTGACTCCAGTGTGGGCCGGAAGCCATGGGTGTTGATAAACCATTCATCTAAAACTTCACTTCGCATGAAAGTGCTGAGCCTTGTGGATGCATCTAAATAACATGTTTTGTCTCCCAAAATCTAGATAAATGCAAGAGTATAGAAACTACATTAGAGACTAGCACATTTGCATTTTGCTTTCCATTAATAAGCTCCTGTAAGATGGGCCAAGTGTGACCCTTTAAATGTCACTTCTTACAGAGCGTTGCTCTTTGGTCTTTGTTTGGTTTTGGATTAAGGCCTATAACTTGCACATTTTCTATTTCAACAGCCCAGTTTCGCTATTATCTATTCAAGAGGTTTATGGAACTCGAGTTCTCTTTGGGATGAGCTCCAAATGGATTGAGTTTTTAGCGCCTGAGTGTGGGATCCATTCTTATTTTATTCCCTGAACATTTATTAGTTATCTATCTTTTGGGGTCTTCAGTTCCCAGATATCCCAGGGAAAAGGAGGGAGGCATAGAACCTGGAGGGGTGGCGTGTTTATCAGAGAGGAACAGCACAGGGAATCTCAAGTAAGGAAAGAGCCTGGTAGCTGTGACTGAGGAAAAGTTTACTGCAGGCAGTTCTTCTTAAGTCCGGATGCAGAACTGGATAAAATGTTTTGAATATTGGAATCGAAATCATTTGGCAACAGCAGAGTTTATGAGAGAATAAATAGTTAGCATCCACTCAGATCACACTATGAGTATTTGATCGGTAGCAACGGTGCACATGCAAGCCCACAGGTGTGCTCCACAGCTTTCACTGGACCGTGAGCAAACGACTTGTCAATCCTGACCTCCATCCCCAGGCTTGGAGGCTTTTAGTGATGGAGATTTTATTTCTAGCTCTAGATTATTTTAGCATTTCCTCTTGGTGACTCGTGGCTGCAGAGTCTGATGTGGAGGGGAGGTGAGAGACAGCAGGCATAGTCTAAGGAACTGACCTGCAGCCATTCCATTGGCTTTCCAGTCTGTTTTTCTACTGCCTGAGACAGGTGGTTCTGCAATTCAGTCTCTGTTGACACAAAACCACAGTTTTTACCTCAAAGGTCCTAAGAGATAATTTATTATAGAGTCAAATATGAATGATCATAGCTCAGGAATGCAGATTTAGGTTGCCCCATTCCATATTCCAATGTGGAAGCATTTTTCAAGTCTATTGTAAAACAAAAATGTTGTAAATCAAGGTACTTTTCAAATATACTGAAAGATTAAAATAAATCAGAGACATCTCAATTATAAGCCTTATGCTGTCTAAACTCTTAGCCTCTTGGTTGGCAGATTAGGGTTTTGTTAATACATTCCAAAAGGTTGGGGTTTTTGCTTTGTGTGTGTGTGTGTGTGTGTGTGTGTGTGTGTGTGTGTGTGTGTGTGTGTGTGTTTTGTGAGTCAGATGTTAGGCCTGAAACAGGAGGGCTAGAAATGGCCATCTAGGGAGCTAAAGATAGCCCAAGATAAAATGTAATTAGGTTCTGAACCTGCAACATTTCAACCCTTTCACACCATTGAAGTTCTAATGAGACAGTCGGCCTTTGCTGCACACTTCCTTTCGAGGATTCTTGATCGCCTCTCTGCAACCCAATTTTTAGGAAGTGCACATTAAGACGTGATGCTTACGGCAGCCAGTGAGGTCTAAATGTCTGCCACATATCCAGTGTTATTGCGGTATAAAAATGGCAGTCCTTCCAAAATAGTTTTCATTTCATTGAAAAAATCATAATGCAGAAAGACAATTTAGTGCTAAAAAGAGCAAACAGCGATCACTATCAACTGGTGTTTGGCAGCAAGAGTTCTCGGGAACTCTGTTGTGTTGGGGTTCTCCAGGAAAACTGCTCCTAGGAGGCTGACAGGTAGGTAGGAGAGTTACATAGAGATTTCTCCTAACAGATTGGCTCATGGGGTTGATGAAGCTAAGTTCTGTGACGTCTGAAAAAGCCAGTGGTGTAATTCCAATCTAGAGTCAAGGTAGAGAACTAATGGCACACATCCCAGCGAGTCAGAGGATGCCGGGGTCGTGAAACAAAGAAGATGACTGTCCAGGCTCAAACAGCAGATGGATGCTTCCTCTGCCTTTTTGTCTCCACAGGCCCTCATAGTTCCCACATGGAAGAGGGTGATCATTACAGCATACTGACTGAGTTTCATATGCTGATATCTTCCATCCCCCTCTCCCTTTCCTCCCCCTTTCTCCCCAAGCATCTTTAGAGACCCACCGGGAAAGAATGTTTTACCAGTTCTCTAGGCTTTTCTTAGCCTAATGAAGTTGGCACAAAATTAACATCTCACCACTGTGGGAATATAGATGCTCAATGAATCACTAAGTTCTAACAACATAATGTATGCCACCCACTAAAATAGTCCTATGAACTTTAAAAAGCTCACAGCACAGAAGCGAGCAGGAGGCTAATGGCTGTGTCAGCCTGCTCCAGTCTCCGGGATGTGCTAGGCTAAATTACTGCTAGGCTAAATTTATGTTTAAAAATTTTGGCTGAGTTTTTTCATTTGAGAAGAGAACCAAGGAGAAATTTTCACTTTGTCACAATGACATTATTCCAAATATGTAGTGATCAAGAATTGGCAAAAATAAATTTACAGTAGAAAAATAGAATACCGAAGTCCTAAAGAAGGGATGTCAACTGAGTGAGGGAAGATTGCCAGGGTTAGAAACACTCTACTTGGGCAGTGGTTCATGGAGCCATTTAAAGAAGAAAAAAATCCTAAAAACCGAACAGCTAAGGTTTGTCATTCTTTGAAGTTATGCCTCAATTAAGAAGAAAGACATTTTATGCCGTGCGCAGTTTTGTTTCAAAATGTATGAGAATTCGTTGGTCAAAGATGGGGTTTAAATAACTTAAAATTTCAGTACTAGGATATGGAAGAGTAGGGATTAAAATCCAAGTCTCCTGGCTCTCAAATCTTGCCACACGATCCAATCCAGACAGCATTCTGGAAATGTTGAGCACAAATTAAAGCATTTGAGAGAGGAGCAGATGGAAACTGTTGTGTTTTAACAAGGTTGAAGCTCTCTGTGCTGAAGAGGAAATGGAAAAGCTAAGAAGGGACATCAATTTTTTTTTTTTTTTTTTTTTTTTGTGAACATCACCCCCAATATTTGAAGGAAGGGGGGAGTGGGCAAGCTTTGGCCTTCAGTATCTTAGTTGGGAAGGATCACAGCACAAGAAGAGAGAGGGCCAGATGATGACGTGGCCAGCTGTGGGCCGGGCCATACTTGGGCTACTGTGAAATAATGGGCAACTTGACAAGGTTATGCAATGTAGCTGAGAGCCAATCAATTGTTCCTGGGTCTGGGTGACATTTTCTTGTTATTGGGAAGGTAGGTGTGTGTGTGTGTGTGTGTGTGTGTGTGTGTGTGTGTGTGTGATTGTGCATGTATGTATGTGTGGACATATGTGTGTAAGTGTACATGTGTATGTATGTGTATATACATGTGTATATGTACGTGTGTGTGTGTGTGTGAGTATGTACATATGTATGTGTGACAGCAGAGCACTTCTGGGAATAATTAACATTTGAGAGAACTGGGCTATATTTAGGAAAATCTAATTGTTTCAAGGGAAAGGTTCCTACATTCCTAGCACATGTTTATCTGCTCATAAAAGACATACTGAAGAGTAGAGCATTTGGCCACCTGAATTTGGCACGTGTCAGAACGGCATAGTAGAAGAGGGCCTGAGAGCACGAGATCCCACCCAATTGCATTCATTGAGCAATCGGAAAATGGAATAGAAATCTTGATAACTTAGATATAGGGGATGGGAAGAAAAAACAATCAGCCTGCAATTTGTGTCTCGGGTTGCAGGGAAAACAGACTACCCTTGAAGAGAAGACACTTGAGGTTTCATTCTCAAAGATGAGCATATTCAAATGGAGAATCAATTAAAGGCTCAGGGTACTATTACAATCAGCATTGATTAGTCAAAAGCTATTGGGGGAGGGGTTGTTGCTTTATTGTTTAGTTCTTAAGTACGAACTTGGTAGGGGACAACATTGTGTCACAATGTCCAAAAGATTGGACACATCTGTGTACCTTCTGAAATCCTCTACAATATAGTAGCTCTGGTCTTTTCACCCCCATGACTTAACCTAGCTTTAATATGCCAAGCTGTCAGAAGGACTAGTGTAAAGAAAACTTGGGCTGATAATATGAGGGTATCAGACCCGGTCTGGTGGTACACACCTGTAATTACAGCTCCTGAAAAACGGAGGCAGGAGAATCTCAATTCATAGTGAGTTTGGAGCGAGGCTGAAAGACACGAAACTCCGTCGTGAGCAAACATAAAATATGAGGTAATATTCGAAGCCCCGAAGCAGAATATTTTTGGCAGGGTTGCTTCCTCACATCTTCTGACTGAGTTATAGACTATTTCCTGTGAGTCAGCTGTCTCCCTGAGGAGAGAGTGCAGGCTTGTCTAGGGTCTTGGCTGGCCTAGGTTCTTTGTGGCTTTTGTGGAAGGTTTACATCTGAGCAGCAGAGGGCAGTACAAACGCACGCTGGGATGAATTAATGTGTCAGCCTTGGTTCAGGAGCTCTGGCTTTGTAGGATGGATGTCACCATAAATCCTCACAGAGCTCACTTCCTACCCCTATCCCTTGCCCCCCACCCCCACGGGTATGTCTTTCTGTTGTTCTTCCACTTGGAGAGGACTAGATTACTTGGTTCCAGTGCTTCATTTTGCACAGAAGTAACTGAGGTTCAAAAAGAAGCGACCCCCTTAAGGATGTACTGGATGCTAGATCTTTTAAAAATCCCCTTTTAAAAATAAGGAATTAGCTTTTTCTTACACCTTTACTTATTTGTCACGCCCCCTCTATTATCTTAGAATCTCCTTAAAGTGGGTACAGCATGAAATTCTATTAAGACAATAATAACATTTAAATGATTATGATTACATAGCGGTGTCCCACAATCAGGTCTTTACTATGATTATGCTAATTTAACCTTCCTTCCTTCCTTCCTTCCTTCCTTCCTTCCTTCCTTCCTTCCTTCCTTCCTTCCTTCTTTCCTTCCATTCTTTTTTTTTTTCATGTCTATGAGTACACTGTAGCTGTCTTCAGACACACCAGAAGAGGGCACTGGATCCCATTACAGATGATTGTGAGACACCATATGGTTGCTGGGAATTGAACTCAGGACCTCTGGAAGAGCGGTCAGTGCTCTTAACTGCTGAGCCATCTCTCCAGCCCGTCCCCCTTCCTTTCTGTGGAGTGCCTGCAGGATGCTGAGTCGGCAGAACTTACCCTCTCATTCTCAACATTTTCTTATTTATTTCTTCCTTTTGAAGAATTTCATTTTTAGTCCCAAGCCCCTTTCACTCCCCTTGAGAGCTTTTAATCTTGCTAATAATATTGATTTAATTTCTAGTAGCATTCCTTAATTATGAGTCTTATATACAAGATCATTTTTGAATCATGTATGTAGTGACAGCCCCAGCTTTATTCAATAGCATACTTCACAATGGAAGTTTGAGTTATTCTACACTTCTATTGAGTTTGTTATTACTTTTCTCCAAATCTGTTTTTCTATTTGTTTGTATTAGTTGATTATATATATATAATTTCTATAATTATAAATAATTATAGATATATATATAATAATTAAATATATATAATTTCTATAATTATTTATACTTGTGACATAGCTCCAAAGAGGAGAAGGGAAGGTATGCGCAGCGGGGCGTGTGTCCTGGTGAACTTCACCATGGGATTTTGAGGATTCTGGCTGGCAATATCCTTGGGCAACAATGTACCCTCCCTACCAAACCCTGTCCCTACCAAACCCTGTGTTTCCGATTAGTGTTCTCTTCTGCTCAGCTCTCTGCTTGATTCTCCTGAGTTCTGACAGGATTGGCTGACATCCTTCTTAGAAGGAGCCCTGGTTCTCCTGTGGCAGAGCGGGCAGAGTTGGTGGCATTGACAGCTTGGGTTAAAGAGGAGAGTTTAACTTTTGTGTGTGTTATACATTTTCTCAACCATTCTCCTCTTTGCAGCCCCGAGCCTCATCTGCACAAGCTAGGATAGGTGGCATCCTGGCCCTAACCCTTCCCAGAGAATTGTTGTCTGGTCGGCAGGGGTGTCTCTCTGTGGCAGCTCGTGGGCTTAAAAGACTTAATATGTAAAGAGATTTTGTGATGGGTCATCTTCATTGTCAACGTGACTGGATTTTAGAGTTACCTAGGAGACACACCTTGACCAAGGGAGGGCATTTCCAGAGAAGTTTAACCATAAAAGACCCACCCTGAACTGGGAAGCACCATGCCACTGATATTTTCTCCCTCTGACTCTCTGTGGGCCTCCCTCAATACGTTCCATTCCCAACTTTATGACCTTTTCATATATACATATATATATATGATATATGTATATATATATGTGTATGTGTATATATATATGAAACATGTATATATACACATAGATAGGAGGCATCTACTGGAACAACTTACCAGTGGAAGAAAAACTACTCTCTCCCTCACCAGCAGTCAGCAGTAGCCATTAGCTTCTCGGCTAGGGGCAGGGCCTTGTTTTCCCCAACCATGGTGGAGTTTTGACTGCCTTGATCTTGTGCAGATAACCACCACTAATGGAGTTCATGTGTACAACTGCTATGTCGTGTTCGAAAGCCACGTCAAAGCGCGCCTGTCCACTCTTCCGTTCTCCCATCCATTCCACCTTCTCTTCTGCAGTGTTCTCTGAGCCTTGGGCACACGCATGATACAGATGTCTCATTGAGAGCTGAGCACTCACAGTCCTTCTTTCTTAGCACCTGGACTAGTTTTAAATCTCTGCTTTTACGGCTGTCAGCTACCACAAATGAACGACGACAACAAAAGTCAAACCCCTCTCTGACCAAGATGGAGAGTAGCCCAGGTCTGTGGGTATAAAAATGAGTATTCAGAAGGTCATTTGATATCATGACCATTTCCCAGTAGCAGTCTCCCCACACCTAGGTCCCAATGTCTCTGCAGCCATGAGTTTCGGACCAGGTTACAGTACTGCGGATGGATTCTTCTTTCTTGTGGATCAGGCCTTGCAATCAGAAAGTGATTGGTTACTCTGTAACCGTCCTGCTGCCGCTGCATCTGTGTACACATCCCACCTAAGCAGGCCAGTACAGCAGGTCCCATGCTGAGAAAGACCATTGATGTCTTTTTTCCCTCTGCTGTCTGCACAGCCCCTCTGGCACTCTGAAAGCAAGCCAGCAGGGGAAACGCTTCCTGGTCAATCCCACTTGGATTTCTCTTTGTCCTGCAACCAGCATGAGCGGTTTCTTCAGTAACAGTGTTTTACTGTTAGATATATGCCTTGCACCTCTTCAGATGGGTTCTGGGAATCGATATCAAGTCTTAACGCTTTGTACAAACACTTTATTAACCAAGTTTTCTCATCTGTGGGATTTTAATTTTGGTTATTCTTAGTGCCCTTCATCTCTAGGAGTTTTGTTTAGTTTTTTGAAAATAGCAGTTTCTTATTTATATTTCCAAGACATTGTTCTCAGACTTGCCTTTAACTATTCGCATCGAGTTTTCTTTTTATTTCTTAGAAAATATTTATGATATCTGCTTTAAAGTCTTTTACGAGTAAGCCTGACATTAGGGCTTCCCCAGGAAATATTTCTATCAAATACTTTTTTTTTCCTTTTTTTCTTTTTCTTTTTTTTCTTTCCGGGGCTGGGGATCGAACCCAGGACCTTGCGCTTCCTAGGCAAGCGCTCTACCACTGAGCCAAATCCCCAACCCCTTTTTTTTTCTTACATAGGCTCCTTTTCTTGGTTTTGTGTATGTCATTTAAAAAACTACTGGATGAATAAAATAGCACCACATAGTAACTCTGAAAATCATATTTTCCTCTTTTCCTTGTTGTTACTGATTTAATAGTCTTTATTCTTTGCATGGGTGAACACTAATGTTTCTGTTAGGTTAACTTAGTAGCCAGCTATAAAAGAACTTTCTTTAGCTATTTTAAACCAAATGTTTCTCTGCTTTCTGCTGACTGATTCTACCTGTGTGCCAGGGTACAATCTCAAAGCACTGGCTAGCTTCTTATAACACTTCCTTTTCTCTTCAATTCTTGTTTGCCTGGTATCTTCTTGTTAGCCCTAGTCATGAAGATAATACCATTTCCAGGCATTTCTAGGCAGACTTATGGGCTTAGTTGTGAGTCTTTCCAATCCCTAAGAAAGTACTGGGGACATTTTCAAAGTTCATGTAGAAACCTCATTTTTCCTTTAAAGCATTTTTGACCAGCTTCTTGCTTGTTTCGGTGTGTATGGCTGCCATAGGTCCCTGCAACGTTATACCACTACCACTGAACATCCTAAAGATACAGTTTCCTACTGGGTGAAATCTGAGTCAGGTCAAATAAAGACAACTCTAGAATATAGAGTTTCCAAACAGCTGCCAGATGGGGAGGAAAGGCAGAGAAGGATCGCAAAACTTTTTGCAAAACTTTTGAAAAACTTCCAAACCGTCTGCTCTCTCTAGAGGTGAATGGGTAGCTATTTTTCACAGATATAGTTCTGAGGCTGCTAGTATGAATCTTTTATTTTAGTGGTTTGGGAACTCGAGGCATTATGCATGCTAAGCAAATGCTGTACTCTGAACAGTATTCTCAGACTATCCCCCTCTCCTCTCTCTCTCTCTCTCTCTCTCTCTCTCTCTGTGTGTGTGTGTGTGTGTGTGTGTGTGTGTGTGTGTGTGTGTGTGTGCATGCAGATGTGTGCTGAGAGCAGAGACTAGTCAATAGTCAAATGGCTGGACTGTCCGGCCAGCAAGGGCCAGGATTCTCTAGATTATAGGTGCACACTACCATTCCCAGCTTTCATACAGATGCTGGGGATCTGAATTCAGCTCCTCCTTCTTAAATGGCAAGCACTTTTCCAACCAAGCCACTTCTTCAGCAAAATCCACCGCCTTCCAACATCTATTCTGATACAGGGTCTCATGTAGCCCAGGCTAACCTCAAACTTGCCACGTAGCCAAGGATCACCTTGACCTTCTGATCCTCCTGCCTTGTCTTCCTGCAAGCCGAGATTATGATGATGTGTTTCTCCGTCTGGTTTATAAGGCTACTGCTGAGCGGAGCATTGGAGGGCAAAACCGGGGCAGGTTAGAACCCACAATGCTTGTTTTTGTTTTTTGTTTTTTTTTTTTAACCTCATTTTAGAGGCTTCTCCTTAACGTCCCTTCAGTTGTTGCAAGTGTCTGAAAAAAGGTTGATTGTAATGAGTTCTTCAGTGCTCTGGTTTTACGGAGCAGAGTTTTACAAGTCTTTACCTTTGCCAGGCTGCAGATGCTTCTCACTTGTGGTCTCAGGTGATGAAGGCACAAACTCATGGATGTTGGCCGTCCTGAACACGGTTAAATTTTTGTCTTAAAGACTTCACATCTTTTAATCCAAAATGCTATCTACAATACACAGAGCACAGAAAAGTTATTTTAGACATGTTCCAAGGCTTGCAAGCCTGTGTCTTAGTTACAACAGAGCACATCTTGTGGCCGATCCAGTGATTTTATTTTATTTTATTTTTATAGCGATTGCTTAAACAACTTAAACGATACAAACACTGTTTTCCCTTGGCGATCCCCTTAGACATACACAGGGCAGAATCACACAGGCCTTTTGTATTTATTGGTGGGTAAACTCAGGCATCGAATTTCACAGTTTAGACCCAAGTCATATAGCCTATGCTTATCTAAGCAATGTGATTGTTTGAGGTTTGGTGCAGAACACTTGATTTTGCAGAGTATAGCAAGAGGGGGATAATGAATGGTTAAGTGGGAGCCAGGGCTTCCCAACATCCTTGTAAGACTATGGGAGATATATCCCAGAGATTGCAGTTTCTGCTGCTTCCAAGAAAGAAAAAGAAAAGAGAGAGAGAGAGAGAGAGAGACCCTCCCAGCATAGTCTGTTCTTCCTTATGTGCAACAGATTCCCAAAGGGGAAGTTGTTCAGCATACAGAGCGGAAGTCCACCATAGGACCAGCAAACTAAACATAAAGCAACTCTCAATTTCCAGTCAGTGAGGAGAGAAAGCGCCTGTCTGAGGTACTTTCTCTCCTACTGTTTTTATCAGATGTTAACTTGACGTTTTGATGACAGTCTCACGTTCCTATAAAGTCTTTGTTTCTTTCATCAATAATGGCTCTGCTCAGGTCTCCAAGCCCAGACCACCAATTTTATTTCCATTCAATTCTTTCTGCTCCCTCCCTGAAAAGTGCAAATCAAGTCCTTTTATATTATTCCAAAACCCAGGCTTCCTTTAGTCCTTTCACCATTCCTCCCCCAAAATAATGGCTCCTTTGTGAAGAACCAAACAATAGCAAACTAGCGGTCATCTGTGATGCTCTTCAAGTCCTATATTTAACCGGCAAGCTGTTTATTCAGAAACACAATCTGACCTACTGGGTAACCAATTTTTGTTTAACATATCTGAGAGCAAGTACAGCCAGCCCCTGTGGAAACCTCATCTGGCTTCCTGTATACGATAGGGACCATTTTAGGACACACCAAAATTATATCATTTGATAAAGTCCCAAAGTGGAAAATTAAAAGTGTAGCCCATATCTGTGTTGTATTTTTATCATTCCACAGATTTTTTTTTTTTTTTGCTGTGGTTGCTTTTTTTCTACTTCTAAAAAATGTTTTTTGAAGCTCAGTTTTTTTCATTATCCTTGAATATACATTTTGGAGACCATTCTGATTATATAATATCATGTTTCAGAATCAAATACTCTGTGGGTTTCTTCTAGCAACAGTCTTTTAAACTGATTCCAGAACAGAAATAAAATGGCTGGCGAAGCGGGGTTGAGAGACGGGCGCCTGTGAGGCGTAGCTGTGTTTCGGCAGCCTGTTCGCATGGCGTCAGCGGTCTCCCCCATCTCCCCTTATTTTCCCTTGGTAAGCCGTTTCAGAGTTGGGTCAACTGACCAGGTCCCCCTTATGGCACGTTCTCTGAGATAGATGCGGTATTCTAGATTGGAAATCAAGATATCTGGATTCTGAATGGCCATTCTGAGAGGCTGAGTGTGTGTGTGTGTGTGTGTGTGTGTGTGTGTGTGTGTGTGTGTGTACTTCACATGAAAGGCATTCTTCTTCCTCTTCTTTTTCTTTTCTTCTCCTCCTCCTTCTTTTCTTCTCATCCTCTTTCTCCGTCTTGTCCTCCCTTACTTCTTCCTCTTCCTCCTCCTTCTCATTCTCCTCCTTCTTTTCCCTCTTTTTCCTTTTGAGATTGGGCTTTGAGATTGAGATTGTAGCCAGTCTGGTCTCAACCCTCTTGCCCCAGGGTTCCAAGTGCTGGGGTCACAGGGATGGGCCATGCTGGCTCAAGCTTCAGTTTCCTCTTCTACCGTATGGACGAGACAGTGAGGGAGGGAGGAGGGAGGACAGAGGAGGAGGAGTTGGACTCAATGAGCCTGAAAACCTCTTCAAGCTCTTATTTATGTTTTTCTGTAGCTCCATGAAGACATCTTTCTGATTATGTAATAGAAACCTAAAGTACCCAGTGTTTAAATTTTCTGAATTTCCTGATTATGCCTATTCTGTGCCTTTTTATAGATAATTAATATTCATTAATTTAAATACGTATGAATGCACATGCGCATAACATGTATCTTCCATTTCTAACATTCTTCCTTATTAACATTTATTTAGTGATCAGTATGATACTGACGCTGTTGCAGCTACTTCCAAATATTGATGAGTCCGGTTATCTCTCAGAGCAATCATCCAGGGTGTGTGCATCACGGATATGAGGCACAAAGAGACAGAACGCTGTGCTCACCCTCAGGTGACAGCACAGAGCTGAACGAAGATCCAAACTCACTAGGAATCGTGATGGCGACCACTGCACCATGTCATCCAAGAGCTAGTGTTATGCTTCCTTCTTCTTAACAGAGACTCGCACTGCTGGCTTTCTATTCTTTGCCTTTCTATGTAAAACTGAATAAAATACTCATCTTTGTTCACTGTTCCTGGCTTTCATTCATGTCTTTTCTGTGCCTTTCTATATGCCAAAACCAGAGCATGAATAAAACACTGTTGTTCTTTGTTCCAACCCAAAAGTTCCTCCTGTGTTCCTCTTCCCTGTCTTTGGGACATTTGTTCATGTCTTGGTTTGCCCTCCCAGCCTTGAGGGCTTTGCTTGGCTCCTTCTGACTTGAATTTCAAACTACATTCATTTTTTTCAATTTTATCTATTTCACTTCCCTTGCATTAGTGCTTTGCCTGCGTGAGATGTCAGATCTCCTAGAACTGGAGTTACAGACAGCTGCAATTGGCCATGTGAGTGCTAGAGATTGGACCCAAGTCTCCTGGAAGAGCAGCCCGTGCTCTTAACCACTGAGCCACCTCTCCAGACCTACATTTGTTATTCAAGACCAGGAAAAATTATATTTCCCCATGAAGGCTTTGTGACTCATCCAACAGGAAGTCCTCTCGCCTTTCATTAAAATCCTGGACCAAAGGCTCAGTGAGGGCACCTGCTCTCTCCCATGTGTGCTCAAGGCTATGCTTATGATTGGACATCTACTATGAGCTGCCAAAATAGTGGGATAGACAGGTGGAGCATAAACCTAATGCTTGACTATGTACACACATCGGAATACTACGCAGCCATAAACAGAACAGGAGCCGGCCATTTACATCAATATGGGTGAATCTGGAGAGCACCATGTTGAGCGAGACAATCCGGACATAGAAAGACCAAGATTGGATGCTTCCATTAACTTGTGCTGTCTTAAAAAAAAGAGTTACACGAGGCTGGTAAGATGGCCCAGTGGGTAAAGGTGCTTATGATACAAGCCTGACCAACTGAGTTCTATTTCTGGAAACTATGTAAAGGTTGGAGGAGAGACCCGACGCTACAAAGTCATGACATGAGTGTACACATCATTCATACACACACAACAACAAGTAATCTTAAAAAAAAAAAACCACGTAGCATTAAGAGTACAGAGTGGAAGAACAGTCATTGGAGGAGGTGGGAGGGAACAGTGGGAAGAGGTTCTTAACAAGAAGTAACCGTAAGATAGGAGGAACAAGGTCTGGTCAGACAGTGGGCAGGCCAACCACAGCTCACATCAAGCTGTATATTTCAGAAATAGCAGTAGCAGCTGGAGAGATGGCTCAGCGGTTAAGAGCACTGACTGCTCTTCCAGAGGTCCTGAGTTCAAATCCCAGCAACCACATGGTGGCTCACAACCATCTGGAATGGGCTCCGATGCCCTCTTCTGGTGTGCCTGAGGACAGCGACAGTGTACTCATAACTAAAATAAATGAATGATTCTTTAAAAAATAATAAAAGAGGACGCTAGTGTTCTCAGCACAAAGGAATGGTAGGCGTTTGAGGTGGTAGCGATGGCAAATGCTGCTCTTTGATAACCCAGTGTATACATATGCTGGAGCATTATACCATATCCCATAAGTATCATGCAATCACGCCAATTAAAACATTAGGGGAAACAAAGCTTAGAGGCTGGTCGAGGGCGGGCCCATTTGCACAATCAACATGAAGTGGAGGGAGGAAGAGAATGTGAAACATGCCTGTGATAGAAGACGGGAGAACCAGACAGAGCAAATGTGCCTCTGTCGGGGGTTATGGGGAAAGAAATGCATCCTGGGAAGTTACTACCCTCTGACCTGTAAGAAGGGTCCTCCTTTTTCTCTTTTTAGGTCATTTTTAGCTGGAGCCACTTGAGCCATGTAATTGCTTTGGAAAATATCTTCTAGTATTTTTTGGGTTGGGGCACTTAATGCTTGGGAAACATCACCTGGCCTTTGGTATAATCCGTGGTTTCGTTAGGGTTTCTATTGCCGCAACAAAACCACCTCAACCAAAAAACAAGTTGGGGAGGAAAGGGTTTATTCGGCTTACACTTCTACATAGCTGTTCATCACCAAAAGAAAGTCAGGACTGGAACTCACACAGGACAGGAACCTGGAGGCAGGAGCTGATGCAGAGGCCATGGAGGGATGTTAGTTACTGGATTGCTTCCCATGCCTTACTCAGCCTGTTTTCTTATAGAACCCAAGACCACCAGCCCAGGGATGGCACCACCCACAATGGGCTGGGCCCTCCACCCTTGATCACTAATTGAGAAAATGCCTTACAGCTGGATTTTATGGAGGCATTTCCTCAAGGGAGGCTCCTTTCTGTGATGACTCCAGCTTGTGTCAGGTTGACATACACAATCAGCCACTTCAATCCGATTAGTTGGAGCAAGATAGAGCTCCCTGGATGGGCTATGGCTTGTGAATACTCTGTGAGGGGACCTGGTATTGGAAACATTGTATTAGAGACAGTCATCAGATGGCTTGGTGAGCATAGAGAAACAGCCTGTAAGGAAGGTCTTATATGGTGGAAATCTGGGGAAGGGGTGGAGAAGGTGTGCTCAAGTTGCCAAAATTTGCCTATTGTCTCAACTTTAAATCTGTCCTTCTGTACCCTGCTCTCTGATGAAAGAGCTGGAAGTTTGCAAACCAAACTCAGTTCTCCCTTTATGGGCTTCCTTTTGGGCTCTGACCATAGGAAACAAGAGGCAGAGCCAAAAGGCAGAAAAAGACAAGAAAGAGGTCATTTTTCTGTCCCTTGATATTAGCGTCACTGCTCCAGACGTGACACCTTCCCCCAGCAGTGGCATTCCACACCATGGTGGCAGTTTGCTCCAGCTCCTTTCCTATTAGCAGAATCCTAGTGTAGCATCTCTCGGTCCAGAAGAAACGAGTGTGAACTGCCTCAAATGTCAAGCTCTAATTTCTCGGTGTCCCCTCCTCCCAGGCCTTCAGTCTGACCTGTCTACTTTTGTTCTCTGAGGTTTAGGGAGGTAACTACTATGTGAGGTTTTCATTTCTCCTAGTTAGCCTTCCAAGACCTGTGCAACAACAATAACAACACTCTTCAATTTCTGTTGAAATACTCAGGGTGGGGAGGGTGTGACTGTTGTTCTGAATATTATTTTTTTTATGGGGGTGTGTAATGTGTACGGGTGTTTTGCCTGTATGTATGTGTATGTAGCATTTGCTTTGCCTGTTGGCCACAGAGGTCACCAGAGGGCATTGGACAATCTAGAAACTGGGGTTACAGATGTGTGTGAGCCACTGTGTGAAGTACTGGGAATCACACCTGGGTCTTCTGTAGGAGCAGGCAGTACTTTTAAACATGGAGCCATCTCTCCAGCTCATCCCTTCTGACTAAATTTATTTAAAGTATTTGTTATTTTTATTCTCTCTCTCTCTCTCTCTCTCTCTCTCTCTCTCTCTCTCTCTCTCTCTCTCTGTATGTATGCCATATGTGTGCAGTGCCCAAGAAGGCCAGAAGAGGGCTTTGGAGCACCTGGAGCAGGTATTATAGGTGGTTCTGACCCACCCAACGTGGGTTCTGGAGATGAACTTTCATCCCCTGAGTGAGTAACAATCACCCTTAACTTCGGACTCATCCCTTTAGACCTTTTGACTAATCCAGAAGTAGAGTGAGGTCACAAGAAAAACACTTGGGAGTCTAGGCACCAGGTAGCCAAAGCCTTACCAGGAACGGCAACAGGAGTCGTCCAGCTATCTTCCTTCAGTGGGGTAGTGATGTCTCCCTTCTATTCTTATTGGAATGTTAGGAAACACACCAGGATAGAGTTGGAAGTAGTCTGATTGCACATTCCGTAAGCTCACACGTCACCGTCTAAGTAGCAAAGAGAAGTATACTGATGTTCTAAGGATTCAGAGGGTGGTGTGGATCCCGGGGCAGGAATTGTGGCTCTATCTTGGGAAGAGTGTAGATTGGAAACTGGAAAACCACCATGATCTTGGCCAGGGTCATTTTCATGTGGGTTCCTTCATTCCTTCTCCTGGGGATTTACTTCCTCTGCCTGATCCCATAGTCTGTCTGATACAGAGAGTATTTCTGCCTGTGGCTTTAGGGTTGATATCTCCTCTTTGAAAATGAGCACTGGGTAGGACTTTTCTCTGCTTCAGCTTTAAATTTTATAAAACAGCACCCCAAGAGCAGCTTAGTTAGATTTCTATTCACGGTCTTTTCAGGTATGGCCCTGGAAGTAGAGATTCCCTAATGAAAGCCTACATTCATGAGGTCCAACCTGCATGAGAGTGAGGACAGCATCAGTGTGCACTGAGAGGACATTCAGGCATCAACCTGTCAGGCTTGGTCTTAGTAAAGACGATGAAACCTGGAGTTTGAGTCAAGACCAGATTTTGACATCGGTGTTCTTTTCAGATTGATTCTTAAAAGGAAATGGGGGAGGAAGGGAACTGAGCCTCCAGGTAAGGACCCAGGGGCTCCAGCTTCAGTGAGCACAGGGGAGCTGAAGACTCAGGACACATCCTACCCTTCCTCTCCCTTAGACCTCTCAAGCACATCCAAGATTTCTCACGAAAAAAATTAACTTTACCTTTAATCTTCAATCCATTGAAGAGATGAAGGCCTCCCATTGACTTAGCAACAATACGAGCTTTCAGAGCTCACCCATGCTGCTGACACCCCGTGAGATAACGTTCCCCAGACTCTGTTCCTCCTATATTAGTCAGGCTTCTCTAGAGAAAGAGAACGGATATACTGACTCTGGATTAAATGAGGATTAGTGAGAGTGGCTCACAGGCTGTGGTCCAGGCCAAGAATCCATTCCTTCTTCAGTCCACAAGACTGGATTCTCAGCTGGTCATTGTTGGGACCTCAAAGAAGTCGGTTCTAATAACCGTGAAGGAATACCTCACCATCAGGATTGGGGAAGTTGTCAGGAGGCAAACAGCAAAAGCTTCCTTTTTCCCTGTCCCTGTGTAGTCGGCCACCAGAAGGTGTGGCCCAGATTTAGGATGGGTCGTCTGACCTCTAATAATGCAATCAGGAAAAATCCTTAGCCGGTGTGCTCAGCTGTGATGGTTTAAGTTGATTCCAGATGTAGTCAAGTTGGCAATAAAATGCCCAAGATCAAACCCCTCCTCAAGCCACTCCCACAATTTCTTACTGGTCCAGGGATATTTTGCTGGTTTTTCTTTTTTTATTTTTCTTTTGTTAGCAGCAAATTTCTTCAGTGGTTTAAAAGAAAGCATTCTCTGCTACTAGGTTCTGTCTTGGACATGAAGGGCCTTGGAGAATATAGATTCCATTTGGAAGGGTAACGTCTGAGCCTTCCTGGAAGCCTGGGGCCAGGAACTGACTGGGAATTTGAGTGCTGCTGAGCGTTCCACACTGGACCTGCACACAGAAAATTAGCGTCGATGCTATAAATTCTTTCCTGCTGTGAAGTACTTTTATATTAGAAGCCAGGAGGTGCTGTTCTGGCGTAACTGTGGGCCACGGGATGGATGGACTGCCCTGTGAAAGAGGAGGGTGGTATGAAGTCCTTGAATTGAGATGCTTAATACTTATTTAGATGGCTTGAGATGACTTTTAATACTTATTTAGAAGCTCTGTCACCCAAATGATAATCACAGATATTATCCCTGCATGCATCCCAGTGCCCTTTGGACGTAGATGAGGAGAGTCATGAAAATCTCTAAAGGTAAGCCTCCAAAAAGTAAAAATAATTGGATCTTACAACATTGAATCCAAGTAAAACAGTGGAGACCACCGTTCCTCCCCAACACACTGGAAAAACCCCATCCCGGAGGAGAGGCAGCTAAGGGTCTTTATACTCATAAAGAGGGTTATGGTTGTGTGAGCAAGGAGGGCTCCAAACTGTGACGGAGTCAGGAAGACGCTGCTGTTCCTCAGACTCTATTTTGCTGTGACAGACGAATGTGTGAGGTGCTGGGAGGTAGATGTCGCTGAGGGCAGGATAAGGTACGAATGTCGGAAGGGAAGCGAATCAGGATATCTCTAAAGCAGACAGAGAGTGTTGATAAACAACCACGCTGTTGAAAAATGTTCCCTGAAGATGTTTAAAATAGGCTGGTCTCTTAGCCAAGGACAGTGCCGTGCTCCAGCCTTATAACCAGAAGGAAGGTCATATTCTTTAGGATAATGCTATAAAGCACATGGTTTCAACACTTTTGTAGCCATCATTTTGTTCAGGAATCTACAGCCAAGTTGAGGTTCTGAGTTTCCTGGTTTTGTTTTTTCACCCTTCGAGTCTGGAGGTGAGGTAGGAGAGGAAAGAAAGAGCAGAAGGCAGGGAAAACAACTGGTGTGTCTACTAGAACCAGGTGATCGTCTGGCCTAGAGGCTCTGGGAAGGTTTGCTGTTGACACCCAACGGGCAGAGGGAGTATTGAACGTCATAAGGGCTGGACATAAGCTCAGATGCTGCCGTTCTCTGGCCAAAACCTTCAAACTAACTCCTGCATCCCATGAGCCACTGTTTCCCATGAGCCACTGCTTCCCCTGAGCCACTGCTTCCCCTGAGCCACTGCTTCCCACGAGCCACTGCTTCCCCTGAGCCACTGCTTCCCAGCCACTGCTTCCCCTGAGCCACTGCTTCCCCTGAGCCACTGCTTCCCCTGAGCCACTGCTTCCCACGAACCACTGTTTCCCATGAGCCACTGCTTCCCACGAACCACTGCTTCCCACGAACCACCCTTCCCAGACTCCCCTTCCCTTATTTGTAACACGAGAATATTAATATCTGCATTGAGTATATATTGGGGCTGTCTGAGGATCGGATGAAGTCATGTCTGCGAAGGCACTCTTTAAACTGTCACATACTCTTTGTGGCATTGTTCTAAACAAAGGCAAAAAGGGATCTCACTCTCACCATTAACCCTGACTTGTTCTGCACTCAACTCCACAGACCAGTCAGCAGACAGGCCAATTTGAAAATCTTTCCTACTTCTCATCCCATTCTCTGGAAGAAGTGCTTGGGAAAAGAGACAGTCAGTGATGGGTTCCAGGGGTGGAAGGATGGGAAAGGAAATGAGTTACCACACGGATAACACGTCTCTCTGAAAAGCTAAAAAAAGATTTTCCAAGGGTTTGCCAATCTTTTCTACTCACCGTGTAGGCACACTTTACTGTTAGCACAGCATATGTGCTCATGTTGCATGCACACACACACATACATGCACACTCACACACACACACACACACACACACACACTCACACACACACACACACACACACACACACACACACACACTAGCTCCATAAGGCACAGAGTTGGGCAAATCAGTATCTGGTACCTTAGTTGCTCCTATTGTCTGAGTACTCCCCAACAAAATCCTGTGTGCATCATAAGAAGGGATAAAAGTAAGGTTTTTAAAGGGTTGCTTGGCACATTGTGAGCACCTAATAGATTTTGTTATATGTATTATATATGTAATATATACATATTATATATGTAATATATATTTTATATACAATGCTATATAAAATATGTATTATATATTATATAATGGTATATAAAATATTATATACTATACACTACTATATCTGTATTATATTACATATAATTCTATACATAATACACAATACCTAATTTATTATCTTATCAGATCCTCACAGCCCAGTAACTTGTCTCCTCAGAGTGTTCCCCATTTTATGAGCAGTTAAGGGCTTGCACAAGGTGACGCTTCCCTCCAAGTTGTCTGAACTCAAATCATTTCCCAGTAAGGAGAAGAACATCTGTTTGTTAGTGCACAGAGTTAAGACTCAGGCCCGAAAGCTAGCTCAGTCTTTGAAGGACTTTAACTTAGGCAGACAGTACCCGTGCTTTGCTGCATGCAGGTCTATAGATAATCTTTAAGTCTGTAAAGATTTGCTAATCATGAGCAAACTGTTCCCAAGGAAACTGAAAGCAGTCTCTGTCGATGCTTGGATGGTTAGACCATCCTGGCTTTAGGAAAACCTATGTTTCCTTAGGTCTTTCTCACCTGGCTCTGCTGTATGCAGTGTTCTCTGTTTTCACGTTGGCAGGGTGTAATGTTTTCACAAGCTAGGCATTGTCGGTCTTTACTAATTATTGGTATAGTAACCGTTTGGAGGTCTGCTTACTCTAGTATTTTCTGCTAACTGATTTACTTGTGAATGTGGACCCTTGGAGCAGGATCCCTAGCACATAGCCCTCACCTCTGACTTCAGATATAGAAAATGAACACATGAAGCATCCCTGACTTTCCTCACAGATTCTTCACACCTAGGTTCCGGAATCCGGCTTTGACTACTCCGCCGGCCACGTTAATGTGGAGAGGCACACATTTTACAACTAAGGCACCATTTGAGGGTTTGCACCTTTAAATATGCATGGAAAACAACCCCGTTGGTTTGCTGCAGGAGAGGGGAAGAAATGGACGTACAGAAAAGAAAGGAAAGGAAGGCAGCGAGCAAACGTGGACTCGGTCACTGGCAGAATTTCCGTGAAAACTCACATCCTTTTAAGGATATCTCAAGCATCCTTCGCTCTTTTTGCAGCCTCACAGTGTCCGACCATATTGCCAGGTGAAATGCCAGTTGCCATAGTTACTTCAGTCTCAGCACTTGTGTTTACTGGGATCTCAAGTTCAGGCTAAATCGACAAGTTCTTGAAAAGTCATTTGTCATTTGCCTGTTTCCTTAATTGGTGCTCTTTTTTTGGGGGAGTTGGTGAGGGATTGAGCCCAGGGTCTTGCCTACACTTAGACAAGTGCTCTACACCGACTTACGCCCCCCACCTGGAACACTGCATCCTCACCTTCCCACATAGATTCTATTTTTAGTAAGACCCTACGAGTGGAATTCCGTATTGCTTCTCAGTTAATTCATTTTTCAGTGTAAAAAAAGTACTCATAACTAAGATATATTACCTTCTATGGAATATAAATAATTCTGATTTCAGTGACTCATGTTGCCCGGGCCAAACAAACCAGGGGGGTAAAATCTGCACACAAAAGAGTAATAAAACATTATTTCTCCACATCTGTTCCCACAGCATTAGGAATTCCAGTCTTGCTCAAAACTGTCTAACAATTCGCCAGCTTCTTTCACGTTCTGTTGAGTTGGTGCTCGAAGCTTTACATAACAGTCGCTATCTCTTTTTCTTCCGCATCCAGCAAGGACTATCCAAATGCCAGAGAGGTCCGGCTCTCACTGCTCCACCTGAGAGCTCTTGGGAAAGTGAGGCCCAAAGACCATTCCTTTTGTGACCGGAGAGCTGGTTCTGTGTTCAGAGAACTTGTTCTTCCAGAGGACTCAGGTTCAATCCCCAGCATAGTCCCAGGGGCTCAACCACTGTCTTCTGATGCCTGGGGGTACCAGGAACACATGTGGTTCACAGGCAAACAGCAGGCAAAACATTCATATGCATAAAAAAAACTTAAAAACAATTCCCCCCATGTGCCGTAAATGGCACTTAAGTATTTCAGTGAAATCTTACTTTTAACTTTTCCTTGCTTTTGTTTTGATAGCATCCAATTTTTAGAATTCACGACTGGACCTGCACTGTGGCTCAAATTAGCCTGAACAACAGGGAATTTGGGGAGGCATGGTATTAGAACGGCAGTCATGTTGTTTATTTCTCTGAGCTACTTCTTACCTTCAGCAAAGCTTGGCTGAGCTTACGTTTCCTGATGGTGTGCATGTGTGTGTGTGTGTGTGTGTGTGTGTGTGTGTGTGTGTGTGTGTGTGTGTGGTGTGCGAGGGTGTTCACGCCTATGCATGGAATAATGTGTGAATGCTGGTATGGAGACCACAGGTTGATGTCTAGTTTTGTTCTCAATAACGATTCTTCCCCCCCTCCCCCCGAGATAGGGTCTTTCACTGAACCGGGAACTTGCTGATTCAGCTAGACTGGCTTGCCACTAAGCCCTGGGGATCTTTCTTTCTACACAGGCCTTCCTGTAATATGTACAGGCAGGTTCAGTGCTCTCTCTCTCTCTCTCTCTCTCTCTCTCTCTCTCTCTCTCTGTCTCTCTCTTTGTCTGTCTGTCTGTCTGTCTGTCTGTCTCCCTCTCTCAGTGTGGGGATAGACTGTAAATTCGATCTTCATGCTTGTGTGGCCAGGGCCAGTTCTTCTGGTACTGGACTTGCACTTTACAAAGCCTCTTGGTTCTTCCTAGTCTGCCCACACTTCCCCAGAAGTCCTCTTGGTCTGTACACAAATGAACTCCTCATGGGGCAGTCCATCCATCCTCAGGCAGATCCAGGGAATTTGGGGTTCGAAGGCCATGATGTTGGCTCAGGAATAATTATATACATCTCTAAGCAAACACCCCAGCCCGGGGAGCAGCGTCAGGTGGATGGATGTTGGGGGACACGCATCCACAGGTACCTTGTCTTTTGTTAGGCTCAGTCTTTGCAAAGCTACTCCCTTGCTTCTTGGCTTTAACTTGTGACCTCACCACGCACGGTCCATCCACACGGGGTGGCTAAGCATGTGTCTTTGTCCAGATGTCCGTGGATGTCATGGGCAAGCACGCAGTGAAGCGTCTGGCCAATGGTTTATGGGTATTTATCAAGCTGAGCGAAACATCTTGACTATGGTCATCCTCACGCGTGACGCTGTAGGCCCTCCGTTGTTTGAAGGATCCTCTCAGGAGAGTCGTTGTCTGTTCTACCATTGTCTTTGTAAATTAACCTTCATTCTAGTTTCCTTCTCCCTGCTTGGGTTTGCTGTCCACCCTTGTCTGTGCGGCTGGCCGCGGCACAGCCGCCTCATCCCCGATGTCCTCTCCTCAGTGGAGCACGACTTTCATAGCTGCTTTCTAATTCTCTGACCTGTGGTGGGCTTAGGACCCTTGGTGACTCACCGATGACAATAGAGATCTTAATGTCATGGCCAGCCCAACCAGGGCTTTCCATGTGTCACCAGCCTCCTGAGGAAAGTGTGCCAAGTGCCACACTCACTGAGGTATGTAGGACTCGTTCCCAGGAGCTCCACCTCTCCTGCTGGTCTTCTGGGATGCTGTCTACTCAAATGCGGACTGGGAAGAGTTGGCGATGGCTCAGAAGCCCACAGGCAGAGGTGCCGTTATGAGGAGGCTAGCTCTCAAAAGGAGGCCGTCTTCCTAAGGAACCTGTGCCATCTGCCTCCCTCTCCCGCTCCTCTCACCCTGTGGTCACCATCCACATAGGGAATCTGGGTTTCCAGGGCCCAGGCTTCGTCCAGACTGATCCGGGCTCTGAAGAGTTAAGAGCAGAACCTGGGTGGATGGACAGGGTTATTACTTATCATTTGGAGAGCCCGGCAGGGGTTCCTCCCCCGTTGGCCACATATTACTTTCACATGATGTCTCTTTCGCTCTGGCCACAGAAAGGAGGGTGGGGGGAGGCAGGGGGATTAGAAGAGAATTTCTCTTTCCTTTTACAAAATATTTAGAGAGTCCTTATGTTTTTATTTAGCAGCAGGAATCTAGGGTAGAAACAGACTCTCGGCAGTAGCCAGTTGAGGGTTGAATTTTTTTTTTTTAAAGTAGAAATTCTGGATGATAGAAGCATCTAGGTTCCTTTCTTTCTTTTCCTTCCTTCCTTCCTTCCTTCCTTCCTTCCTTTCTTTCTTTCTTTCTTTCTTTCTTTCTTTCTTTCTTTCTTTCTTTCTTTCTTCCTTCCTTTCTTTCTTTCTTTCGTAGAGAAGGCAGTGAGGGGAAGAGATTAAAACACACTTTTTGGAGGAGGGCTCAGCTCTCATGGCCAAAATACGAAAGATCAGCTCCATGTGCGTGACTCAACTGTCCAGGAAATGAGAAACGCAAGCGACTCCAAACCTGAAGTTGTGCTTATAGCTTCAGCTCAAGTAAGAAGAATGAGGTGAGGGGAGTATTCCACGGTCTTGGGTGCAGGGGAAAGGCATGGAGAAGCCACCCCCCCCCGGGGGGGGCGGCAAGGAGACAGAAGGGAACTGCATCTTTAAGTCTGTCCTATGGTTATACATATTTTTCTTCTATGAATGGGTTTCGCTGTAAATTATAGCTTTGCTCGTGGTCCCTTGGGTCAAAAGAAATAGTCTTTAAAACAGAAAACAGCTCTGATTGGTGACTCGCCTTCTTCCCTCCCCAGCCCCCTTCCTAATTGAAAGCAAATGTGCAATATATTGGATGCTGGGATCCTTGGCTCGGGCCCAGGAATCCTCAGAATGTGAGGTTTCTCTCAAAGGCATCTTGCATCAGCCTGTGGATGTATGCCTACCCCGGGGCTCCTTCACCGGCAAAGTGGAAAAAGACGTGGTTCAGGAGAAATTCTTCTTTTGCGTTGGGGGAACGTACTGGATTATAACCGTTTTCTTCCTTTCAAAACTGGGCGTCCCTGGACTGGAAGTAAGTGATGTGGCTCCTTCCCCCTCCCCCGACCTTCATTTTCTTTTCTAAAAAAACGAAAGTTCTAAGTGTACTTCTCTTGGTGTGTCAGGAAAAGTTTTAAAAAGCGGCCGGAGGACAATTTGAATCGGGGCGGAAGGGCAGGGAGCTGGGCTCTACAAGGCTCAGGACTAAGGCAGATCCCATGTTTTGGGTCTGGATTCGTGTCAGGGAGGGAAGAATAGGCGCCAATATCCAAAGAAGGCCGAAGCGAAGTCCAGGACTCCATAGCAGCTGCAAGGTACAATAAACAGTTTTAACAGAGTTGGAAATGTTGGCAGGCAAGACAGGCCGATCGCAGAGTCGGGCTGCTGGAGAGAGGCAAGCCAGGAGCCGTGTTTTCAGGCTTCGAGTTGGTGGTGTTTGAGGGACCTGACTTTGGGTGAGAACACGGCCTAGCACCTTTTGTGATTTAATTGTGGGAAGGGCGACTGTGGAGGAGGGCTTGGGATGAGGGGTGGCTTCACCTTTGGTCTTGGGTGGCTGGGCAGGAAGTCCAGCCGCCTGGAGGGTTTGTAGTGGGTGACACCGATCAATCACTTCCCAGACTCTTCTTCCTGGCGCTGGGGGCTTTTCTTTTTGTTATCAGAGGGCCGGGCTGCTTGCAGTTGGGACCCAGAGTTCTGGCCTACCCATCTGAGGGACAAGTTTTCTGAGAGTGGCAGATGTACTCAGGTCAGCCATTTGAGGAGAGTCGTGAGTACTCAAGGCAGCGGCGCCTCTAGCACCATTTTAACTATTCAGCTTCTCTCATCCTTCTTGCCTCGGAGTCTGGAAAAGGGTCTTTGCAACCGCCGCCGTCACTTCTGACCCTTCCATGGCACAGATTTCAGAATCGATAGCGGGGCCCGAGTGCCTGCTGCCCTCCACGCCTCTGCCCTCAGGCTTATTTTTAAGATGTAGAAGAGACAATGGGGGCAAGTCATCTCAAGGACGTTTATCAGCAATAAAATGATGGTAGAGGTGGTTCATCAGCTAGTGGTCCGTGTGTGTGTGTGTGTGTGTGTGTGTGTGTGTGTGTGTGTGTGCGTGTGTGTGTGTGTGTATGTGTGCGTGTGTGTGTGTGTGTGTGTCTGTGCATGTGTGTGTGTCTGTGTCTCTGTGTGTGTGTCTGTGTCTCTGTGTGTGTGTCTCTGTGTGTGTGTGTCTATATTGGTGTGCGTGTGTGCACATGTGTGTGCACGTGTGTATGCAAAACGAAACAAAAAAAATTTTTTTTTAACATTTCCGTCCTCGCTCTGACCAGCCTCCAGATATTTACCTGGTATTTGATTGATTGCCCATGGTTCTGTAAAGGCATCATTCCTGTCTTAGAGGAAAGGACTTTAAGACAGAGAAGTGAAATAAATTGTGCTAAAACGTTGTTACATCTGGAGTCCTGGACTCCGACTCACTGTGGGCAGCTCTCCTATCTCCCACTCCACATGTGGACTCGCTTACATTTGGAGTCACTGGGTGACCAGGAGGTACCCGTGCCAGGCTAAGGGAACAGTTTGGACCCGCATTCAGAGAAACACTTACCTGGGTATCCAATGTAGGTTAAATTCCAGGTACTGGATATCCTTTTCGCTTGGTGAGGCAGAGAGCCGGGGACTTTTAGAGTTGGTAGACCCAGGCTAGGTTCTGTCTCTACCGTTTAGTGTGTTCTGCACTTCAGCCTCTGTGTTCACTACATGGAAATAAGAATACTCTTGGGTGCTACTGTTAGACTCAGACATGAACACATTCTATGAAGGGCTTCATTAGGCCAGCTCTTACGGTTGAAATGCGACTGAATGCACTGGAAGTCATCCTTTGACAGTTGCTGCAGACCTGTGGGACTATAGGCAAAGCTTTGAAATGGCGAGGGGCTCTATCTTCATTCCTATCTTTCTGTGTGTCCATACGCGCACGTGTGTGTCTACATGTGCACGTGTGCATGTGTGTTTGTGTTATGTGGAGACCAGAGGTCAGCCTCGGGTGTCAATCCTCAGGAATGTTGTTGTTTTTGAGATAGGATCCCTTGTTGGCCCAGTCTCACTGAGTAGGCTAGGCTAACTGGCCCCTGGGCCCTGGGGATCCTCCTGTCTCGGCCTCTGCACTGTTGGATTCCGAGTATGTGCCTTCACCCGGCACTTGAATGTGTGTTTCAGGAGACTGAACTCGGGTTCTTCTGCTTACGTGATAAGTACTTTACAAATTGAGGTATCTCCCCGGGCCTTCATGCCCATCTTCTAATAGAAACAATCCTGCCTCATGGGGAAATACTCTTGGATTTACTCTCTGAAAATTCGCTTTTAGGTCTGGTTTGTCTATGTTTCCTCACCCCAAGTGGAGTAGGATGAAGGTCCATAGATTACTTTAAGCATCTCTGGATCTGCACTGTCTCTGGGTGAGAAAGGTTTAGTCAGCAGGAGCTTCGTAGCCAGCTGAGGACAGGTCCTGAGCTCAGGAACATTTTCTCACTGGCAAGTGCATCTCCCTTCGTCTTCTACTTCACACGGCCTGTTCTGAGCCTGTAATCAGAAAAGTTGCTGTGTTTCCCGAAGTAGGAGTTGAAGGCTAGCATGTGGAAGCTTCCTCCTCTGTTTCTGCTTAAGATAGAATTGCTTGTATAAATGTCACAAATCAGAGAAGTTGAGAAGGTGTTTTTAGAATCTTAGGGTCAACAGTCTTCCTGTCCAAGGGCCAAGTAGAAGCGCCATCCAGAGAAAGTCCTTCATTGTCTCTCCTCCGTAGCCTTCCTATATCACTTTCTTCCTGTCTTACACAGTCACTTCCGGGAGTAGAAGCCATTTGGATCTGTATTCCCCACAGGAGATTTAGTTCTAACCTTTCCACATGATAGCATTTTTTTTAACAGATGTTCTAATAAAGACAGAATGCCTCCGGCCTATCAATGTCACGTCACATACATTTACCTTCAATTCAGACATCCAGCTCAAGTTCCTTTGGAAGATGCACCTTCTGGTATTCTATATCACCTCAAACATCAAGCTAAGGCCCAGCTAAAAATAGACTACCACGACATGCTAGGTGTGCTGGCTCACGTCAATGCGGACTTGTCTGCAATGCGAGCACACTAGATTCTTTATGTGCTTGGCCTGCTGACAGCTGTGTAGCATATGAATTGGTTGACTCTTTCCCCACAAGGCCATGAATGTGCCCAATCTTCCCAGGCATCCTAGAGCTGCTCTTAATTCAGCAACTGTATTAAAATCCTCACAGTGTGTTCTTACAGCTGAGAAGACGATGTTTTAATAGACTTGCTCAGCAGGAATTCTGAACCTCAGGTAGGCCCTGAGGACCTCTAGATCAGTTAAATCAAAACACCCAAAGGTGGAAAGCAAGAGTGGACAGTTTGTTACTCAGGTGATTCCAACGCAAAGCAGAGATAAGGATTCGTGCTGGCGTGAGTCTAAGGCATTTCAATTCAATTCTGTTTTTTTTTCTTTCCCCAAAGTAACAACTCAACAAAGACATCTAGATAACTGTCCAGTGATAGCCACTGGAACGCCAATGACCTGATGGTGAAACCGATGGACTCTAAGCTGTTTCTTTCATTCCTTGTATTTGCATACATCTGACTATATTATAACCAAGGCTGTATGCTTTATAAATAATTTTGGCTATAAACAATTCTGTTGTATTGATGGTCATTCTAAATTTTGTATTCTGTTCTTAGTGCCTTACACAGAACCATCGAATGTTTCCAACTTTCTGTAATTCTTAAGAGACGGCGAATCCTGTCATTTGACGTATTGTGTACTTGCTAGCCGGACTCTGACTTCATCATGTAAACACAGGGGAAGGTCAGCTTTGAGTAGTGTCCTGGTCTGGAAGATGAATGCACAAATAAAGAGATTGCAAAGATAAGGTTAGACTGTTGCCACAAGGCTGAGCTCCCATTGTTCTTCTAGAAACTAAGCTTTGTGGATGGTACATTCTTGTCACTGGGTTTCAGGCCTGCCTTAAACCTTTGGTGAGCCCTTTAGACTTGCCTCTCCGAGGCTAATGCTGCTTGGTGCTCTACCGTGAGAGACAGGAGGGAGGCATGCAATGAGAAGAGCTTGCCAGGTGACCGTCTCTCATATTATGAGATTTTGGTCTCAACACCATTGTTTTCACGTGTATTACTTGGGAAGCCTTATCTTCACTGAGGTACACCCTCACTTGTCTTACTCATCCACTTTTGTTCTCTCCCTTTGGTGGGGGTGGGTGGGTCAGATAAGGTAATGAATGAAAAGCTGGAAAGCATTGCTTACACATAGATGGTAGGTGGGGATGCCCTTTGGTTTCTTTCATAGGAAGCTGTCCAGTAAAATTTGCTGAAGATTTGTTTAGGGTCTTTTGTAAAGACCTAATCACAATGTGTGTGTGTGTGTGTGTGTGTGTGTGTGTGTGTGTGTGTGTGTGTGTGTATGTGTGTGTGTGTGTGTGTGTGTGTGTGTATGTGTGTGTGTGTGTGTGTGTGTGTGTATGTGTGGTATGTGTGTGTGTGTGTGTGTGTGTGTGTGTGTACATGTCTGTATGTAAACACTGAGGTCAGAGATGGTCGTTGAATCCCCTGGAGCTGGAGTTACAGGCAGTGATGAGCTGCCTGATGGATGTTCTGGGAACTGAACTCAGATCCTCTGTAAGAACAGCCCGTGTTATTAACCACTGAGCCACCTCTCCAACCTCTGTGTTTAGGGTCTTCTTAACGGCATAGGAAACTTGGATAAATTGAGATGGGAGATGGAGTAATCTACTGCTTTTTAAAAAAATTTTTCTTTTTAAATTTAGTACATTAGGAATTTATAAAACAAGAAACAGATAATCTCTGAATTATCTCCCCTAAGGCAAAAAGTTTCTCATTAACTTTTCTTCCCAAATAGTGTTATTCTTTAAAAGCCATGGGTGTATTTTATGAAAATGTTAATTGATGTATAAAAGCATGTTTCTATCTATCATAAATTGTATAGCATTCTGGCACCATCTACCCTAATTCTGGTTTTCTCTATTGATTTAGTAATTCTTCAGCAAAAATATTTATTCCATATCTATCCGCTAAGTCCTACATTTTAGTGATTAGAATAATTTTATCACTTCTTTCTTTCTTTGCATGTGTATGTCCATACTCATGTGTGGGTAAATCTCTCTCTCCTCAAGTAGTCTAGCCTGGTCATCCAGTGAGCCCTAGAAGTCTGCCTGTCTCTTCCTCCCCAGGACCGAGAATTGTAAGCATGTACAACCATGCCAGTTTCTGTTATAAAACATGGACTCTGGGCCTCCAACCTTGGTCCTTATGCTTGTTCAGCACACACCAACGAATGGGGCCATCACCACTGCTTGGTCCTCCATGTCTTTTGACAGTCTTTGCTTTAGGTTCTGGGGCATAGCTCACGTATTTGGACAGAAGCTGATTTGGAAAATTGTTATCCAGGGTTAGGTAATACATGTTTGTGCTTTCGGGTTTGCAGAAGTTTGGTTAAATAGCTCAGCAATGGGAATTCAGAAATGGGTCCCGCACGTGATAGGAGAGCCAGATGTTTTACAAGAAGACTGAAAAGTTTGTGTTTTATTATTCACAGTTTCCTTTAAAAATTAATAGGTTTTATATTTTATAGCAACCTTGGCTCTACAGAGTAATTGAGAACAGAATAGCAAGTTCTCCTATCCCTCTATTCTTCACATGGTTGCCCTGCCGGCCCCGTCTTGCACTGGTAATTTTTTATTTTTATCAATCATTCATTATGCACTTATTAAACATTTCACATTCTCTGTTAGTTATTATAGAAGTATAAAAGAAATAAATCACATTGATTTCTTTCCAACCATGTATAATGATACGTGTTCGTAGTTTAAAGTCCTGTTTATTTAAACAGCTGCTGTGCCCTCGATACATGTCTAGCAGTGCTAGGGTTGGGACACTGTAGGCATCTGTCCACTAATGCACGATGACTATGGCAACAGGTAAAGAAGGATCTGGAAGTCAAACATTATCTGTGTCTTTAGGACTTAGGAGACACAGACACACCCAGCAGTGGCAGAAGAAAATCTCAAAATCAACACAAAGTAGTTCCTAAGCTGGGGGGAGGGGTCAGGTGTCAGCACAGGCAAACAAACCACACCCACGGGGCCAGCGCCTTGGCTGGGGAGGACCAAGGGCAAGTGCTGTGCTTCTTATTATCTCTGTTGTTTGTGTCCTCTCCATCAGCAACAAGTCATGCTCATCCTCCACATCTACATCAAAGACTAAAAACAAACTCTCCCAGCTCATGGCAAGGTGGGATGTGTGTGTGTGTGTGTGTGTGTGTATGATTGAGTGATTGTGTGTGTGTGATTGTGATTGTGTGTGTTTGTGTATATGATTGTGTGATTGTGTTTGTGTGTATGATTGTATGTGACTGTGTGTGGGTGATTCTGTGTGTGTAAGTGTATACATGTGTGATTGTGTGTGTGATTGCCTGTGTGTATGATTGTGTGATTGTGTGTGTTTGTGTGTATGATTGTGTGATTGTGTGTATGATTGTGTGATTGTGTGTGTTTGTGTGTATGATTGTGTGATTGTGTGTGATTGTGTGTGTTTGTGTGATTGTGTTTGTGTATATGATTGTGTGATTGTGTTTGTGTGTATGATTGTATGTGACTATGTGTGGGTGATTCTGTGTGTGTAATTGTGTATATGTGTGATTGTGTGTGTGATTGTGTGCTTTTGTGTGTCTGATTGTCTGTGACTGTGTGGGTGATTCTGTGTGTGTGAATGTATGTGTTTGTGTATATGATTGTGTGTGACTGTGTTCGGGTGATTTTGTGTGTGTGATTGTGTATATGTGTGATTGTATATGTATGAGTGTGTGTGATTGTATATATGATTTTGTGTGTGTGTGATTTTGTGTGTATGTGTAAGATTGTGTGTGCATATGTATGTGTAATTATGTGTGTGATTGTGTATGTGTGCGATTGTGTATGTTTATGTGTGTATATGATTGTGTGTGACTATGTATGTGTTGTGTGTGTGTGGTTATGTGTATGTATGATTGTGTGTGTATGATTGTGTGTTTGTGTATGATTGTGAATGTGATTGTGTGTGTGATTTTGCCAGATTTAAAGAACTATCACTCCAATACACACCCCTCACATTGCTTACTGGGGGGAAAATGAATTAAGATTTTGGTCTGTAAAAGGAACTCCCACCCTGGCAGTCCTCATGGGAGCTGCTTCTAAAAGCTTTGCCATCCTGTAGCTTCACAGAGGCTAATAAAGCTGAGAAGGTAGGTCAGTGTTACAAAGATCCTTACAGGGCAACAACCAGTCTAACGGAGAGGGGGTGGGAGTTACGGTCTCTCAAGAAGTGTCGACTCTTACTGGTGACCAGCTGCGGCTGTGCTTGCTTGTTCATTGTTGAGTCAGGCTTTGACTCTGTAGCCCAGGCTAGCCTGGAACTTAACTGTATAGCTCAGGTTGGCATGAACCCAGAATGATACTTCTGCCTCACCTTCTCAAGTGCTAGACTTGGCCAGTGTGCACTGCCGTACCTGGAGCTGACACTTTTCTGATCTTAGAATGTGTGGATTCGATAGCTTTAAAATGAAGAGGTTGATGATAATGTAAAAGTAGCGTGAGAGGAAATTAAAGAGAAACACACATTGCTGCTTGCTAGCCTGGTTGAATCGTGATGTACCCAGAAACAATTGCCTTTCCAAGTTAAAAAAATCCAATTCCCAACCCAAGCCCTAGTAAGTTATTTTGTGGATATCAACAAACTGGTGGCGAAGCTTATGCGGAGTTCTGAGTGTGTGTGGTGGTGCATACCTGTATCCTGGCACTAGGAAGGCTGAGGCAGAAGGATTCTGTTCAGGGTCAACATATAGTGATATCCTGCTTCATTAAAAAATGTTTATATGGAGAGTCAAAATAGCCAGCATAGCTGACTGTACTGATAAAGAATTCCAATTGGAGGGCTGGTACCGCATGACTTTAGGGTTCTCTGTGAAGCTACAGTAATCTAGGCCGTACAGCTCTGTCAAAGGACAGATAAACAGTTGTGTGTAATAGCATGGAGAGCCCTAAATAGGCCAACACAAATATATTCAGAGAGTCTTGGACAAAGGAGTAAGAGACGTATGGCAAAGACAAGGAAGTCTTTTCTCTTAGGAAGCACAATGAATCTAGACGATCACTGCCGTCCCTCACAAAAGTTAACTCAAAGGCTATCCCAGCCCCAACGGTACATTTGAAACTACACGAAGGAGATAGTCGATAATACCTTCCTTCTTGTTAAAGACAATGTCAAGATAAATGGGGATATCAGCCACAGATTGGGGGAAATATTTGCAAAAGACGTGGTCTAAGAAACACAAAGAAAGGAAACATCCAACTGAGAAGCAAACAGACAGAGGCTTAAAAAAACGATGAAATAGTTGAAGTACACTTAAGAGATCAGACGGCAGGTGAGCAGGTGAGAAGGTGTCCAACTGCACAGACCACTAAGGAGCTGCAAGTTAGGTTACGGTCACACACACACACACAGACACACACACACAGACACAGACACACACACACACACACACACACATGCACACACACACACACACACAGACACACACACAGACACACAGACACACACACAGACACACACACACTTCACACACACACAGACACACACAGACACATAGACACACACACAGACATACACACAGACATACACACAGACACACACACAGACATACACACACACATGCACACACACACACAGACACACACCACACACACACACACACACACAGACACACACACAGACATACACACACAGACAAACACACAGACATACACACACGCACACACACACACGCACACACACACACATGCACACACACATGCACACACACAGACACACACACAGACACACACACAGACACACACACAGACACACACAGACACATACACACACACACAGACATACACACAGACACACACACAGACACACACACACACACACACACATACACACACACACACAGACACACACAGACACACACACACAGACACACACACACACACACACACAGACACACACACAGACAGACACACACACACACACACACACACACACACACACACACACACACACACACACACACACACACACACACACACACACACACACACACACACACACACACACACACACACACACACACACAGACACACACACAGACACACATAGACACACACACAGACACACACAGACATACACACAGACACACACACACACACACAACACACACACACACACACACACACACACACAGACACACACACACACACACACAGACACATAGACACACACACAGACATACACACACATACACACAGACACACACACACACATACACACAGACACTCACACACACAGACACACATACAGACACACACATACACACAGACATACACACAGACACACACACAGACACACACACAGACACACACACACAGAACACACACACACAGACACACACAGACACACACAAACACAGACACACACAGACACAGACACACACATAGACATACACACACACAATGCCTGTAGAGCTACATATACTTTCACATAGCTTGTAGCATGCACACACTCTAATATTTGCTTAAATGAGTTGACTGTAGCAACACAAAACCTCACACGGTTAAGCAGAGTTTTGAAAGAAATCACATAATAATAATAATGTTTACAGAGTAAATCTCTTCTCTACAAAATTAAAAAAAACTGCACAGGAATCTGCACAGCAGTTTTATTCATAATTGTTTGAGTCTGGAGTAGACAAGAAACAGAAGTGACATCTACCTCTGTGGGGAACAGCTCTGATGGCACCGGAGGTTAAACTCCTGTGAGGGCAGGCAGCAGATGGGAAACGTCCCTAGTTTTTGTTCAGTTTCTTTGGAACCTAGAACTGCTCTTTAAAAAAAAGTGTAATTAAGAAAACATTTCTCCTCCAAGCCTGTAAGAACTAACATTATGATTCTATGTTTAGCTCTTTCTTATCTGAAGGAAAGCATTATACTATAATAATATAATATAATATTATTATATTAATAGCTGTGAGTTGTTTCAAAAGGACTAGGTGTCTCTGATGGCATCATTGTAACAATTATATTTTAAAATTGAATATTATTGCTTTACTTAATAAAGCTATGTCAAGCAGAAATTTTAAAAATTACCAATAAAGGTTCATCGCAGGTATTCAAGCACCCCAGGGGATATTTGATAAGATAAAAATCTTCTTGTCACATGACAACTATTACTTAAACAGCCATCATTTACAGTATTTTAGATATAACAACAGACAAACAATCTCAGTTAATATCGTCTTATGGTTGAAAGTGCAGTAGACCAAGGGTTAATAGGCTACCATTCTGTTTTAACTTTGCAAACTTTTAACAGTGAGACTTTGTACAACCATTGTTTTACTTCTTTGCACTTAAAATGTCTTTTATGGACCGGCAGGGTGGCTCTGTAAGTAAAGATGCTTGCTGCCAAACCAGACCACTGGCGATTGTTCCCTGAGGAGCATACCCGTGCTGTGGTCCACATGTGTGCACACATAGACACATACATACACATAGTAAATAAGTTGGTGTAAAAACGCAATGTTCATATCTATAAAGGACACTCCAGAATCTCTCCATCTTCCAGTTTGGTTCTGCTAATCACGGTCTGGAACCAGCACCCACACCCGGAGTCATTTCACAGTAAAACCTGGAGTCATACGGGCTACGCTCTGAATAGATTTCATTCTCCCTGCACCTCAACTAAAAAGTCCTCTTCTTAAAATGCAAGCTCCAGTTTCAGCTTGTTCATGCAGCACAGATCTTTTTTTTTTAAATATACATTTTCATTAATTCAGTTATTTACTTACATCTGGATGGAAACTTCTCTCCCGCCTCTCCTTCCGGTCCCTCCCTCACACCTGTCCTCCCTGCAGCTATCCCTTCTCCCATTCTCCTCGGAAAGGGGGAGGTCAACCATAGATACCAACCTGCCTTGGCACATTGCAGGAAGACTAGGCACATCTGAATCTTCTTCTGTTGAGGCTAGGGGAAAGGGATCCCAAGGCAGGCAGTGTAGCCAGAGACAGATTCTGCATTTGGACTCCGCCATGAAGACAGAGCTGCACGACGGTTACGTATGTGCAGCTCAGATCTTATTTATTGGAATTCCAAGGATTTTTTTTCTAATTTTTGTCAGGATCACCCGGTTACCTTAGGTGGTCTCTATAAATCACTTTTTAGCAAAACCCATAAATGAGTTCTTAACTGGCTCCTTCAAATAGGCTTTTTAAAAATATACCTACCACAGTTCTGACTTATTGGGAAAATTCTTAGACCGGAGCGATGAAAGCCTCTCATTTCTGTTTTTGAGACCATAAAAGAAGTCGATGTCTGTTAATTGCTTATGCTGCCAGGTCAGGAGTCAGGTCATGTGGAAATGGACTAAGCTTTGAGTGTGCTGTTGGGAGCTCTGAGTTCAAACTCTATCTCTTATACATTGTAAAAATCGAAGAAAGATACCAGTGTCTTCATGGATATGTTAAAATGATTAAAATTATTATGTTATAAAAATATTAAAATTATGCTTTAATAAAGAAAGAGAGACAGAGCCTTCTCTCAGGTCAACAGAGGGGTAGACATGGTTCTCAAGAAATATTCTGTTAGGACTATCCACTTGCCATCACTACATGAATACTGGTGAATCCTGTTTGTAAGAAACAATTCAGCTTCTTGAATGATCAGTTATTGATGTGCTATTAATACATGTATAAATCTGGGGCTGGATAGATGGCTGGATAGGGCATATGAGTTCAATTATTGGCACCCACATGGCAGCCCACAAGCATATGTGACTCTAGTCCCAGGGCTTCCAATGCTCTATTCTGGCTTCTGTGGACACCAAGGACTCACATGTGTGTATGCACACACGCAGGCAAACACTCATACAGTTATGATAAAAAAATTTAAATACTTTGGAAATGTATAAGTGAGAAACTAGGCACTGTAGACGCTTCTAGTGCTTATAGCTCAGAGACAGCCATAAAGCTAAAATAAATTTACCAGTGCAAGCTAAAAAGTCAATTTATTTGGTGGAATCAAGTGATTGGCGAAATCAAATTCAATGAAGAGCATGGTTGTGATGTGACAGACGATGGGGCTCTGTTTGAATTCATCACACGTGAGGAAGTTAGTGGCTGGGATTGAATAGCCGTTTACTTGTAACAGGTTTATTGTTTGAATATATCAATACTTATGCAGAGAAGGCTTGCTGGTATAGGCACATTGGATACATCGTCTTAGCCTCGAGGGTTTATAAATGCAGGAAACTTGGATCCCAACCGAAACTCAGTAGCAGTTGGTCATCAAGTGTTCATTTTAGAGGATATCATTTGATCATTTACTAAACTGCTGTATTAATTACTGGTCTGATTTCTGTGACCAAATTTCCAAGGAAAATATCTTTAAAGAAAGGGCTGATATTTGCTCACCATTGGTGGATACGGACCATCTGGCGGGGGGCAGGGCAGGCATGGTGGGGAGTGTGGCTCCAGAGGCAGTGCGGGAGGGTGAGGCAGCCAATTACGTTAGAAGCACAGTCAGGAAACAGAGCAATGGATGCTGGTTCTCAGTGTCTTCCATGTTTCTTTGTTATTCAGTCTGGGACCCCAGTCTATGGGATGGCAATGACCATCTTCGAGGTAGGATCTGCCTCCTTAGCGTTCTCTCCTGGACTTTCTCTCACGGAAAGGCCTGCAGTATATCTTCTAGCAGATTCCAAATCCAGAGGAATTGACAATTAAGATAAAGTATCACACTTGTTTTACTCCCTTGAAGGCAAGGTTAGCCTTGTGGTGACATTAACATGGTACTCCCTGGGCATTTAACCCAATTGCTAATAGAAGCTGGTGGAATCATTCTGCTGTGTGTGTTTATGCCCTGGCTCCCTGCTTATAAACTAGTATATGACGCTATGTAAGATGTCAGATTCCAAAGCTCTCCGCAGCCCCCAGCAGGACAGCCTCAGGCCCAGCAGAGACTCAGATTAAACTGCCTCAGGCCCAGCAGAGACTCAGTTTCTCCACTGCTTCTCCTTTTTCCAGATTGGTTCTGGCTTTGATCTGGCTTTTGTTCGGTGTTTGTACAATTATAAACAGAAACAAAATGCTAAGTGCTAAGCGCTAAGCTTGAGTGGATGTCACCACTTAGCTATCTCTTGTACCAAGTGACAAATTAGAGAACCAAAGATATAGTAATTTTGAAAATTCTAGGAATCTCGTGGACTTCAAGAATAAATTGACACCAACCTATTATAAGAAAATTAATGCTGGGCCCCACAGTGGTTTGCCCCTCTCAACCTGCTACAAGCCAGTCATCTGGGAAGAAGGAATCTCAGCTGAAAAAAAAATGTTTCCATTACAGTGTCTTGGAAGAATGTCTTGCAGACTTTTCTTGATTCTTTATTGACCTGGGAGGGCCCAGCACGCTGTGGGTGGTGCTACCATTGGGTGGATAGTCCTATGTTGGATATGACAGCAGGGTGAGCTGATCGTAGAGAGAAAACAGGCCCGAAAGCAGCATCTCCTCATGGCCTCAGCATCAGTTACTGTCTCGAGGTTCCTGCCTTGAGTTCTTACCTCTCCTTCCCCCGGGGATGGCGCATGAACTAGAAGCTGGGCAACCTTTTCCTCCCCAAGTTGCTTTTGGCCATTGCTTTTTCAGAGCGCCGGAAAAGCAAACTTGAGCAGACTTGCTACTTTTGCAGGAAGCCTTTCTTGATCCGCTTTCAAATCTCACTGATCATTGGTGCATGCTGCTAATAATTAGTGCTGCTGTGCTCTGAGGTTAATTCAAGCACTTCACATAAAGAGTCTCTTTGAAACCATCGAGTATGGCAAGGTGGGGACTTTTCCTGTTTTGCCGTGGGACATGTGACTCTTAGAAAATGTCAGGCACAGGGTGTGGATGTGGCTGATACAGAATTTGAACCTATACTTTTCTCCCCGAATTATACAAATTTTGCCAACTACTTGTTCTCTGTATGTCTTCATTATGCATTGTGAGTCTTTTACTACAAGTAGGTATAATGACTTGGTGTGTGTGTGTGTGTGCGTGTGTGTGTGTGTGTGTGTGTGTGTGTGTATGTGTAATGCATATTTATATATGTTCATGCATATTCATACGTGTATGTGCATATCATGCATGCATGCATATTCATGTATTTACATGCATATTCATGTATGTGCTTGCAGCTTGCATGTGGATGCCAGAGGTTAAACTTAGGTGTCTTTTTTTCAAGAGCCTCTTCCTTCCTTCCTTCCTTCCCTCCTTCCTTCCTTCCCTCCTTCCTTCCTTCCCTCCTTCCTTCCTTTCTTTCTGCCCGCCTTTCTTTCTTTCTTTCTTTCTTTCTTTCTTTCTTTCTTTCTTTCTTTCTTTCTTCCTTCCTTTCTTTCCTTCTTTCTTTCTTTCTTTCTTTCTTTTCTTTCTTTCTTTCTTTTCTTTCTTTCTTTCTTTCTTTCTTTCTTTCTTTCTTTCTTTCTTTCTTTCTTTCTTTCTTTCTTTTTTTCTGAGATAGCTTCTTTTACTGGCCTGGAGTTTACCAAGCAGATGAGGCTGGCTGGTCCCCAAACCCCAGGATTCCCCCTGTCTTCACGTCCTCAGCACTGGGGTTACAAGCACACACCAGTGGTCCTGACCTTTGTTTATGTGGATCCTGGATACTGAACTTAGGTCCTGCTTGTGTGGCAAACGATTTACTGGACAAGCCACACCCCCATTCCCAAGCACAGCTGTTTTACCATTAACCCTAAAATGCTTTTCTTTTTCTTTTTAAAAAACTGGGCCAGTCTTTCATCTGGCTTTCAAACTCCAATATGCTTCAGAGTCACCCAGAATGCTTTAAAAAATTATATCAGGCTTTGCTCCAGCCGATGAATGGGAAATTTCCACCTGGTGTCCAGGGACCACTATTTGTCTTAGCAGCCTCCTTCAGGCGGGTCCACACACACTGTGAGTAAAACAACGGCACTTGACGGCATGACTCAAGTACCAGGATCGGTCTGTTTGTTTTGTAGTTGTTGTTAAAAAGAATCTATATTTGTATATTAATATACTGATTACAAACTGAGAGTGGTACAATTAAAAGAATGAAGGAAGGAAATAGTACTTGCCAAGAAAGAAAGTCTTCTTGGGATGAATTTTGTTGATCAGCCTCTTTGGACCGTTTGGTGACACGTCACCTGACACACCCTGTCTAGACCCTGCCCCTCGAGCATAGCAAGAATCTGGTGGAGAATTGGCGGAAAGCTCTGCTCTGTGTTTAGGAAAATTAGTGGAATTCCCTGGGTCCTCCAAGAGGACTTAGAATATTTTTTCCTTGCTGTTTTCAAAGGCTAAGGGTAATTGAACTATAGAGAGCTATTGTAAATGCCTTTGAGTCCTCAAAAGAGGTAAGTGTTCCTGGCTTCTGACTTGAGGTTTTGTAGGCTTTAATGCTGCCCACTTAACTTATAGTCATGAGATGAATATTGACCCTTTCACCAAGAGAAATTTCTGGGTACTTTTTAAGTATTCTTGAGAAGCATGATGTTTTCCCTTTCCGGGTTTAGTATGGGTCAAGAAATGCGAGACCCCGTTAAAGAGCAAGACATGCAAATGTAGGACTGGGTGTCTGTGAGAGTAGGAGAGGGTGAAGCGACTCCTTCACCTCAGGGCTGCTGGCAGAGGCTGGAAGGTAAGAAGCAGAAGAAATTGGAGAGGCTGAGGCAGCGGACATGCAGAGCCCAGCAGTCACGCTGCACAGATGGTTAGGGTGTCAGCAGAAGGGGAGCTCAAGGTGATGAGGAACTTGCTGGGGGAGAATGGAGTGCATTGTGTCGCACTGATAGGACATCAGTGAGGGACCATGCTTGTTGTAGAGTTTTGAACATTTCCTTTCTCTGAAAGCAAATACAGTGTTGTCTTAAGATTAACAGGATAGCATCTTGTAAGGGAAATGGCAGGGGAGAAGGAGTCAGGTAGGGGAGTTCATTAGAAAGCTTCTTTCAGTGGTCCAGGCAGGACTTTGAGTCCTGAGGTTTTAGAATAGGATGGTGAAAACCTACAGAAGATGTGGAAGGACCTGACCCTACAGTGCCTTTGCTAACAGAGAGCAGAAGGAGACACTCACATTTGCTGACGCTGAGCACATGAGAATCTGGGCATGGAGTTGAGTGTCTTTAGCGTAGGATGAGAGTCCCAGGGGACCGTGTGGCCACCTTACCCTCTGCTGGTGGTGCGCATGGCTCTATTTACTCTTTTCCTTTTCTTCCCTTGCATCTCATGGCTTCCCTACTAGGACCTCACAAGGAAGACCACTCCATGGGAACATTTTGTTTAGGATAGCAAAAGGAATTCTTGTTAATGAGGTTTATGCTTTCCAGAGTACAACCTTTGGAAATCTGTGCCGCGTTAATAGGTTACAAAGCGGTGCAGTAGAGGTGAGAGTCCTGTGGTCAAGGGAATTTGGAAAATACCGTGAGAGAATTAGTTTTCTTTTTTCTTTTCATACAGTAACAAATGCATTGCCTCGGGGCTGGAGAGATGGCTCAGTTGGTAAAGTGCTGATGTGAAACTGGGACAACCCAGTCTTGGTTCCCAACCCCTAGGAAAAAAGCTAGGCATGGTGCCAGATGCCTGTCATCCCAGCACTGGGGAGGCTGAGACAGGATCCCTCGAGCTCGCCGGTCAGGTGGGCTAGCCAGTTCAGTGAGTTCCAGATTCAATGACTGTCTGTAAGACAGAGTGGAGCGTGATTAAAAAAAGCAACTAAATACTGACCTATGGGTTCTTCACGCACATCCACATGTGTGCACATGAACATGCACACATGCCTGAACATCACAATATACCTGCACCACACACACACACACACACACACACACACACACACACACACACGCAGAGTGTTACTTATCATAGAGGGTAGATTATAACATGTCCCAAGCTTACTGAATCATGGTCTCCTTTTGGAAGGAACACCCCAGGGGAAAAGGAATGCAGACCATGTGCTTAGAGAAATTCAGCACTGGGAAGGACATCTTAGAAATAGGCCTCTCGATGCTAGCAGTTTGTGTGGAATGGAAAGAAACCAGAGGCTGGGATTTGGGTCTGGAGTCTACAAACTGACAACCTGGGGCAAGTCATTGGGTTCCTCTCAACCTCAGTATCTGTAGGTTTTTTTCCTCCCTTAATATTATATGACTCTTCAAGGTCCTTTCAGGAGGTCTGAGATCATGTGTATATCCAGAAGAAGGAGTGATCTGTGATTTTTCTGCTCTGTAATAACTGGTAGTGGAAACAGGAAGGAGAGCAATGGGGACAGTGACAAGACGATGAGCAAGATGTGGTTTGAGCCCTGAGCTGATTATATGGTTGGGCCCGACACTGCTGGCTGGTATGGCAGAGACAAAGGGAGTCTGTAGCTTGTTCCCAGACCTCTGTCACCCCACTGCGCCATGTGCTGCATGGGACAGCATCCTAGATGCTAAGGCAATGCTCATTCCCAGTGGTCACTCACACTGTTTCAGCTTTTCTATGGAGAGGCTGTGTGACCTTGGATAAATCAGCCTTCTGGATTTGGGTTCTTCATCTGACTTATGTTTGGGTCAGAGTCCCTGATGTTCTGTGAGAAAGAACTGTTTTTAAATGGTTTCAAGTCGTTCGTGGAAGCTATGAAGGGTACATAGGTATTTTCCTCACCTGATACAAGTGAACCCTAAGAATGTTCTTGGCTTTCTCCTTCTTAGGTCTTCTCATCTGCTTCAAATGTCTATGCCTACCTTAGGTAGTTGATTAATCCATGTATGAATGGCCTCAGACTCACCAGACTGCCAGGCTCAAGACTGCCAGGCTCGATTTTGTGTCTCTTTGCATGCGATGTCTTTTTATCTCCATAGGAAACCTAATTGTTTATATCCAACCTTTCTTTATGAACACATCCTTCCTTTTGTTTTCCCGCTTCAAAAATGTAAGGATTGTGTTTCTGATCTCAGGCAGGCTAAGAGCTCAGGCTTCTGGGACTTCCTCCTTTGTTCTCCTGTCACTAGTCACGGGCCCACTCTCACCTATGTCTACATTATTATTATATTCTATATTATTTCTTGCCTCTGATGCTGTCACTACCATAGGTCAGGCTCTATGTGGTTATTATACTCCCTGTCTCCCTTTTAAAGGCATTCACATGCCAGGCCCAGCCCCACAGTGTTTCCCATAGCCTTTGCCTGAACCACTCAGGCTGTCAGCATTCACAGTCCTGTCCCCACCTCGACCGCCTTCCAGCTCTCTCCATTACCTGTTCCTGGCTTCTAGCCAACCATTTATTGATCTTTTCAGCTCATAACCTGTCTATCCAGATTGATCCCGTCTTAACCTTTTATTTTATTCTTTTTGCCCAACCACGTCCTAGTAATATCTCAAGAGTTAGCTTAAACAACGCCTTCACTCTCCATTAGCAAACCCTCAATCCTGTCCGGTGCCTCTCAGGGACAGTCACAATCTTGGCAAGACTTTGAAGACAATAGCTTTAGAACTACCGAAACCCCATACATGACAGTTGTAAAGACAATGAAGTGAAACTCTGACTTACAGAAGCCCATGGCCATGGCCTTGGCTGGGTCTTACTCTCTTCCAAAGTGCTTTTCTTCTCTTAAGCCTTGGGCTTCAAATCTGTATTACAATATCTTCAATAAAACCCAAACCCTGTTCCATACTAGCTTGACCTGACATTATTTGCTGCCACTTACTTGAGTTGAGGTCCCTAAAAGATGAAAGGAAGTCCCTCGGCTGCTAGGGATGACAGCATAGTGCTTTATCTTCTTGTCTGTCACTGACGATGTGTACAGAATTTACTGTCTGAGGGATCCACTGGAAACCTAGTTACTTGTATGAGTTGGGGCATCCTTTGCTTTCTAAATCAGGGAAGTTGTAAGCCAACAGGATTACCCATTTGCCATCTTTGTGCTGCAGGGAAGTAGCTTCCAGAAGCAGGACCTTGCTCTCCCCTCATGTCAACATGATGCTGAGGAGAGAGTATGTCTTAAGAGGGGTTTCTATTTGTGAACAGCCCTGTGCCCAGGTCCTAAGGCATATTTAGTAATAAGTCCTGTCACAGAAAGACAGGAGTCTAAGGCGAAGTTTAGCTGTTTCTCAGAGCTGGAAGATTTCAGCCTTGTGCTTTGTTAGGAAACCAGAAGATGGAGAACGCTGTCTTTAGCTACATAGCATCTATTCTTATTTTGTGTGACCACTCTGGGTCTGTGAGGAAATGATGCTTATGTAGTCATTCTGTAACCCCTCCGACCCATGTATGTGTGTGTGCTCATATTCATTCAGCGAGACTCAGTGGATTGGTGGAAGAGAGGCAGCTACACAAAAGGATGACTTAGAATTTGCCCTAACTTGTAAAATAGAGGAACCAAGGGAAGTACACAGTTTGGTGCCGTTTGATCTCATAAACTTAAACTTAAATCTGTACATTCATACCAAGCACACATGTGTGTGTATGCACGCCCCCTCTCTCTCTATATATATATACACATTATTATATATATATATATATATATATATATATATATATATATATATATATATATATATATATAAATTCCTAGAAAACAATTCACAATAGATAAGCAGTTGCATCCAGCATCCAGGGCAGAGGATGATAGTCTGAGGTGCACATGAGACTTTCTATCACATGGGATGCTATATGGGATCCCTTTAAGTTCTCCACATGACAGTTATTTTCAGGACAGTGCCAAGACATCTCTTGCTTTCTCCCTCCTCTCTTTCTGCTGTGAGTACATGGAAGAGCTTTCCAGAGGTTAACTGGCATGTGATACTACAACAAATTGAATCCAGAAGCAGATATGATAATCCAGCTATTTTTGATGAAGCCAGATGTTTGGGATATCAAAAGTGTAAAATGATGTTGTTCTTCTCATAACGCTTCCTGGGAAGAATTTATTATTTTTTTGTAGCATTTAATATTTTTGTTAACATAATTGTCACCAAGGAGTATGCAATAATTTTAAATGCTGTTGTAATTTATAAATCAGTCAATATCAGGAGATAGACTTGAAACCCTCTAGAGGTTCTCTGGGTTGTGTCCAATCCCATCAGAGGCCTGGGATGCTTGGGATCTCTGCTGTGTACTGTGGATGGAGCAGCTAAGAAGGAACGAAATGGGAATGAAGCAAAACTGCAATAAAACCTTGCTTTTCTTTCCCCTTCCCCTCAAGGGAAATCTACAAGTGGCCTGGCATTTGATGCTCTAGAACATTCTGAGCCTCGTTGCTTCACTTCTAAAGAAGCTGAAATAATTGAGGAGGAGCAGGGGCCCTCTGTTTTGGAGGATTCCGTTCTACAGAGAATGTTCTGCACTCATTGATGTAAGTAGTCGCTCGTTGGAGCTCTGTTGTCACATGGGATTGGAAGTCAGGGTGTGGCTCATGTTGAAACTCATCTATCTTGGTTAAAGTTGGGCTCCCACCCGAGCACTCCTGGGAATGCTGGATTCCTGGGTGTGGTTTCTAATATTACAATCTTAGTAATTTTTATAAGTTGCTTTCTTTCAACAATAATTTGAAGTGACTCACAAGAAAATGATACTGAGGACCACCAAAACTGGGATCCAGGGCAGTCATCCGTACTAGTTTTGGAAGAGTAAACAACTGAAATACATACCTCAGAGATGCTGCAGATTTACACATGGACTCAGGACTTGAGGCATAAAGAGAAGCGTGCTACATTGCAGAGATTTTCCCAAGAGTTTTCTCATTTGCCAGATGTAGCTTCTGGTCATGGAACCGTCTCATTTCACACTTTGGGCAGGTCAGATCTTACCAGCGAATCTAACAGCACGGAAGCTTCACAGATCTGAGACCTTTCTAGCACAGGGCTCAGTGACATCGGAATCATGTCTCTTTGAAGCCTGCAGTTATATCTCTAGGACCTAGCCCAGGAGCTGG